>NW_010921709.1:52709-62343 GCF_000633955.1 Camelina sativa
TAACCATACCATGTGTGGTGATGTAATCAAAGGATTCCAGGGCCTCCGAAGTATTCCTGTATATGTTTGGTGACAAAAGATGCACAAGGTGATTGTCCACCCACCTATAACACAGAGATACACTATCAGCCTCAGGTCTGTAATGTCAAAAATCAGTAACTAAAGTATAAAATGACCATACTTGCGCCACTTAGTCTCTTCATCGTCTTCAGACTTGGAAATTTCAGGGTGCATCTTCTGGAATAGGCCATCGATTATCGCTGCACCAAACAACCAAAGATTACTCAACTAAACTAATACTCATCTAATTCGGAAAGGAGAACAGAGGTTCGAGACAGAACATGGAACAAACCTGAAGAATCAACCATTTGTTCACCATCTACCGTAAGAATAGGCACCTTCTTATAATCAGACCATTTGATTTCTTTCTTACTGATGGGATTCACTTCAACAATCTTGTACGGAATCTCGTTAAAATCCAAGAACGCTACAGAAGGTGAACAGTCGTCCAACCAGCAAAGTAAAGACATAAGCTAGCCATTTCTATCTTACTAAAACACAAACAACAAGAACCAACTTGAATCCAAACCACCACTCGCTATGTTCAAGCTCTAACCATGATTGAATCATGAAATTTCAATGTTCAAAAATTCTGATCAGATCCAGAAATTTTGAGAGGTGAAATATACCTTTAACCTTGTTACAGAAAGGGCAAGCCTCGTACTGATACAGAACAACTTCTTTAGGATTAAACTTGTGAGCCATTTCCTTAGCGTGAACTTCCTGACCAAGAGACGATGCGGCGGCGGCAGAGAAGAACACAATCCCAGCGAATCCGCCGGAAAAAGAAGGAGATGAAATCTCCGGAACACCACCGAATCTTCGGGTGATAGGTTCGGAGGACGAGATTGTTGTAATCGCCATGGATTGAGCGAGCCGTGGATGGATGGCGACGGAGGATGAGATTGTTCGCGCAGCAAGTCCAGTGAATCTCCTCATAGCTTAGTGTGGATCTGTGATTGAGATCTGGATCTCGAGATTTTTGGTAGTTTCGTTCTGTTTTTCAAGGCGTTTTCTTTTGTTTATTCAACGAAAGGGTTCTTAGGGTTTAAGCTGTGTCCACGATTACTACTTACACTTCCAGAGCCTTTTAGATTATTCGTATATATATATATAAATAAAATATATTTTTTTTAGTACTATTTTGCAGGACACTTCCCTATCTAAATACCATAGTAAAAATATATTTTTATACATGTATAAGATACAGTATATATATTTGATGAATGTAAAATTATACTAAAAAAAAAATCTGTTTTTACAAGAATACATGCTTCGCACTACAAAAAAAAGTTGTACTACATCACTTTTTTATATATTTGCATCATGTATAATTGATGCAAATAAGTTTTACATCATTTGTATAAGTGATTTATGATTTGGTGATACAAATATTTTGCATCAGTTTAAAAAATATTTGCATCAATTATTGTTATAGATGTTAATATGTATCACTTGTAAAAAAATGATGTTAAGTTTTGAATCATTTCTTATAAATGTTGTTAAATTTGTATCAATTAATATAAGTGATATTACAATTTGTAACAATTATTATAATTGATGTTAAATTTTTGTATCAATTGTAAGTAGTGATGTTAAAATTAATGCCAATATTACTTTTTATAATTAATTTTCAGTAATTATATTTTTTACAATATATTTATTTATAATTTTCGTATTAAAAATTTCTTTGATTATTAAAAAATATATTTTTGTAAATATTATTTTTATAGCAAAAACTATTGAAAATATTAATTAAATTCTCAATAAAAATATATTAAAATCGTTAATAAAATTACCATCAATAAATCAAATCTTATTCAAACTATGATCTTATACATGATCATCAACTCTTTACAGCAAAAAAAAAAAAAAAAAAAAAAATACNCAATGGTCCTTCAGCGTTTATGAGACACATCTTGCTTTTGTTCCATGTTACTTGCGGACTAATGAAGTTTCACTTTGGCTAATTGGATCATTCAAACTATTATGGTGATTGAAAATATCTCCATTCTACAAAAATTTAAATAAAATTAGAAGGATTATATCTCTTGAAAAACTTTTAGATCTATAAGAATAATTATTTGAAAGCATAAGAATAACTTTACATTACCTTTCCCCAAACCATATTTAGAACTACATACATATCGATCTCTTCACCTTTCCAAAATTATGATTTAAACAAACAAAAATTCATAACAAAGCGAAATATGAGAAATGAGTGTAATCACAACCTTTGAGATACACGGAATCAAAGCTGCAACATATGTAGATTTATTGAAGAAATTAAGAAAGTAAAAAACTATTCAGAAAAATAAAACTCTACAAAAAAACTCAACATTGATAGCACATTGTTATAGCACAGTTTGCTCAACTGCTATTGAAGGTAAGTTACAATTTTTGTTATCATATAATAGCTATTCAGTAACACTATAATAGGATTTCAATAAGCGGGAAACTAAAATCTCTAATTCCGCCAAATACTTAGGCAAAAATAAGACTTTTTGTCTTCACTCTCTCTAATTTCCCTCTTCCTCGATAAACCCTATGAGATAAACTTTTTGCCTTCACTCTCATTTCCCTCTTTCTCTAATTGCCGCATTGTTTCTCTCAAACCCTAAAATTGGTTCCGCCGTCACCTCTGTCACCTTCGTCGCCTCCGTCCTAGAAGCTAATCAGCCGCGACATCACCGGAACTATCGGCGGCCCTAATTCCACCAATATCTGTCAGCGTTGAGCTTCAATCGAAGGCAAATGTCTATCTTACTCTGTTAATTTGTTCCTTTAATCTGATTTTATCACCGAAACTCTTCTTGTTGCGTCTGAAAATCGTTTTTTCACAAAGAACATATTTTTTGTGTCTTTGTTGGATCTGTTCTGAAAATCCGATTTGGTTTGCCACATGCGTCTATGTTATTATATGATTTGGTCGAGAATCTCCTCTTATTGCATGTCTGTTCTTGCAAATTTTTCTTAAAATCGAGTTTGTTGGATATGTTATCGAATATGTTTTAGCTTCATATGTTCTCTGAATCTGCAGATCTGTTATAACTTTACTGATTATGTAATATTATATTGTTTTGCAAGTGTTGTCGAGTAAAATAATGGCAGTTTGAAGCTTATCTTTCTCTTATCATACAACAGGTTAGTACCATCTTCTCTTTGATTATGTAAACCAATCGAGTTTGTTGTCTTTTTTCTGGTGTGTTTTCAAATTGTTTGGTTTAAAATATACAAAATTATAGAGTTTGTTATGATTGAGTTATATGTTATATGTGTTTGAGTTATTATATGTGTTTGAGTAGTTTGTTAATTGGTTCTAAAGGTTTAAATTAAGGTTAGAACTTATAATGGTGGACAAGGATTGGGTGCATCTTTGCAGGTAAGAATTTTAGTTATGTAACTTAGATGTTAGTAGGTGTTTGGAGTCTTTACTTGGTTTTTTTTTCGTTAACTCTGCAAAAAAATGAAGAGCTGATCCTGCGTATGAGAGAGGGGCTACAAATTTTGTACGAGCTGTGTCTGCGGATATGGGAGACGTTGATTTGATTGTATGTCCTTGCATTGATTGCCGTAATATAGATCGGCATGCTGGCAGTATAGTAGTTGATCATCTGGTAACAAGAGGATTGATTGAAGCATATAAGATGCGGTCTGATTGGTATCATCATGGAGAATTGAATCCAATGGTTGATGGTGAAAGCAATCAAAGTCAGTGGAATGATGAGATATTTGGGTTATATCAAGCGGCTGAATATCTGGATGAGGAGTTTGCTAATACAGATGAGTTAGAGTCAGATTGTTGTTGGACAGATGATTGCATGGCCTGCCTCTAAGTGTGTTAACTTAGAAAAGGAGCTCAAAATTGAAGATATTAGACCGCTGGTAAAATTAAATATTGCTATAGTATCATGGCTGTAGGATTATTTGGAAGAATGATTAGTTAACATAATCAGATTGTTGTGTTAATGACTTTGACAGGGACCAAGCACAAATTCACCGAATAAATGCATACTATTGGATTTGTCTGCAGATGATGTAGTTGTTGCAGAAGGACGATGGCAGACGGAAGAACCAATGGCATTAGTTAACGTCATTCCTATCGAACCAATTGCAGTCAAAGTATTTGTTGATAAGTTGCTTCAGCCTGAAACATTTATATGGAGGCCTACGGTGGATGTGACATACCTTGAGGACTGTGTCAAATCTTTTGTAGCATGGCCTGCCAGCAAAGTTGTCATTCAATCTGCACCAGATGTATCAAGTCACAAATCTTCTCTCCAAATGTCTGAAAGTAGTGAGAAAACTTCAGGAACATGTTCAAAACATACTACTGATAAGTCTCCACCAACAAGTCCAAAATCTCCTGTAAGAAAAACTCAACTTGCTACACAAGCCCCTCTTCGAAGATCTTCGGTAAATATACTTGATACATCATTTTAGAAAAGCATTCTAGTTATTATTCTATCTGTTTTAAACTGGTTAATATTGTTAACATGGCAGCGTAAAAATGGAGCTGTCAAGGAAAATCAGAAGTGCAAGTTACTGGATATTAGTGGAAAGAAGCAGGTTGTTGCTGAAGGACGAGTGCATTCAATCGACCCAGATCTTAAAGTCCACTTTGTTCGCCTGGGAGAAAATGCAGCTAGAGTATGGGTTGATGTAGTAAAGATAGATGATGCAGCAGTCTGGAGGACATCAGATGAAATCAAGTAAATGAGAGATGCACTTGGTTCATCTATTATTTGGCCGATGGATAAGTTGGTCATATTTTGAGTTTATGAAACTGAGGTAAATAGTTTTTGTTATATTTGTGTTTTAGTTTAACATATGACAAACTGCTAGTGATATAGATAACTGATATAATACATTATTGCTTGTTGCAGGGAATGAAGAAACTTTAGTCCAAGTTAGCTAGTTTTAATTAGTTAAGACTAAGCTAATTAATCAACTTATATATATATATATATATATATATATGCCTAATGTTATGTATTTTGGATTCAGACTTTACAACCTATGTTGAATGACTTTGAATACTTCTGTTCTGAATGTTGAATTGGAGACAGGTTTATGTTTAATGATTTAAATCTCTACTTGTTCTGTTAATTGGTTTATAGATTTAAACAGGTTTATAGCTTTCTAGAAACAAATATAATTGGACAAAAAAGAAACAATTCAATTCATATATCATAGCTCTGATAATTTGTTCTGAAACAATATACTACATCTAATAAAAATGCTATAAGTATATTATATATAACAATTCTCAAAAGCTATTGTATAAGAATATATTATAGCATTGGAGTCATGCTGCACCAATATATTTCAAAGCAAAAGATAATTGCTATTGTATAAGGACCTACAATAACAAAAATTTACGTTTTATATAATAACAAATAATAGCATCAAAATATTGCTATAGTATCTTTTTCAATCATAGCATACGCAAACAACGCTATCGTATGGGTGATACCTACCATGGCTGCCGATGTCACAGCAATTGCGATTTCGCTGTGAAATACCTACCATAACAGTTTTTCTGCGCTAACAATGTACATATCTCTTGTAGTGAAAGGTGATATCTTGTGTTTTTATGTGATTTTAAAGCTTAATTATTCATTGTTTTGTGCATATTCATTAGCATTTAGGTTGTTTAGGTAGCATTTTGCATCAAGTTTGGTATCTCAGGTGTTGGAGTAGAGATGTGCAAGAAAAGTGTGCTTTGGAGCTAAATAAGTCAAGAATTAGCAATATAATGGAAGACACACATTTGGATGCGCACAAGATGATCGATGATTCGGAACCAGTCTGCAGTCCCTCAAAGATCGACTCGTATAAAGACCTTTCCTTGGGAATTAGCTCTGGAGTTCTTCACCAAAGTTATTGGAAATTGAGTAAGCTTTGCAATGGAGGTGATTTCAGGACAATCGGATGTGTGTGTAAGGAGATATATCTGTTTTAGTGAGCGTATATATAACCGGAGGAACGATCGACCAAGCAATCGACCAAATGGTCGATCGTGATGCGAGCTGGACTTCGGACTTCAAACGATTGACCAAGAAATCGACCATTTGGTCGATCAAGATGGAGGACCAATCGACCATTTGGTCGATCAAAAGGAGCATGAAAGAAAGAAATAACTGTTATGAAGTAAATGAACGTGAGGTTGAAGAAGAAAATATTGAAGATCCCTGAAAAAGAGGAATGATTTAACTTATTTTTCTGTATAAAAGGAATATGCCATTATTATATTATGTGGTAAAATATTTTTTTAAAATTATTACTTGTTAAAAAGAATATTTTTCATCTTTTCCAAAATGGAAATTGAGGACATAATCATGATATACGTGAGATATAAAAAAATTCTATGTAAAATTGAGTTTTTTTTAGAAATCTTAAAAAATTTAATTATAAAAAAATTATAAAGATTTACAGTTGTAATTAATTGTTTATTATTATTTATTATTTCTTTTCAATTTAAACATTGAACTTACGGTTGAAAGAGAGTATTATTTATATTTATATATATATATATATATTATATATTATATTTTGTAAATTTTTTAAAAAGGTAACTAGATATATCAATAGAGTTTTAAAAATCTGATAATTATTAAAAACTAATAAATCAATATGTAGACGTTTTATTTGGGAAGGATGACGCATGTTGGTTTTATTAGTGTCAAATTTTTTAAATGATACAAATTAAAAGTAAATAACATCAGTTTCGTCTAATTGATATAAAACAAGTAAATATTTATATCGGTTTTAACAATTGATGCAAAATGATATAATTAGCATCACTTTTTATTGATGTAAATTTGTATCAATTTTTAAGTAATGTTAATATAAATTAAAAATTGTATTGATTGCTTAAGTGATGTAGAATTAAATTTTGTATCAATATCTTAAAAGTGATGCAAATTAATATAAATGTATATCAATTATACTAAATTGATGTAAATCAGATTACTATGGTATCAGTTATTTGAATTGATTTTAAATTTTATTATTTGTATCATTCGTAAAAAATAATTCAATAAAATCATTTATTTATTTAACACAAATTAATTGATGCAACATGCACATTTTTTTGTAGTGTCCTAGAGAGCTGAAATATATTTGTTTAAGTTCTATGAATAATAAGCTAAAGATGTTAAATATTTGATTATATAAAGTTCCAGAAAAAATATATATAATTTGTTTTAGAGTTTACAGAAAATAATCTAATTCTCTCTAGGTAAATTACCCAAAATCTAAAATTAACTATCTAAATCTTTCTTAAATCCAAAATTATAAAACCTGTTTACCCAAATCACTAGTTTTCCAAAGCAATCTATAATCAAGTCTCTATTTTGTTTATGAAATTGTCAAACTTCAAAAGATTAATAACCGTTTAGTTAAAATCAACTAGGATTATGTTGTTGATATAAATTTGTGTGCATGACTGAGTTTTATCTTGGTTGGGAGACTTTTGCCCAACTAAACATGGTCATGCAATTTATTACTATGAACCGTTGATTATTTTATACAAATCTATATTATAAAAGTTGCTGAACTCTCTCCATATGAATGACACGTCAGCAGTGGAGAGAATGACACGAGTCAGTCCAAATTAAAAGCAAACATACAGTATTTAAAATTAAAAAAGAATTTGAAACATCTTCTATGTCTTTTATTCTTTAATATCACAAGCAATTTTTATATTTATATAAGAAATCTAGAGAAGCTTAGAACATGTTGATGTATTCTTTAAGTAAGTAGATGCATCACCAAAAGGAAAAAAATGTATCCAGAGTAAAACCAAAGATTTGCTTCGTCCTCTTAGGATAAACTAGGAAGATATAAACACATGGTTTAGATGCTAGAATTTTCTCAACAATTTGAAGGGTTGTAGCAGTGATTGGGAATTTGGTTACTATTGTATAAAAATTCATGAAAGTATGTCCTTAGAGAAACCAATTTTTATTTGTTGAAGTTGTTTATCTTAATTATAACCATTAAAGAGTTAACCAAGCTGCATGAAAATCTTTTTGATAAAGGAAAATTTGAGAGTCTCATGGTATTTAATTGACAAACATAAATACAAATATATCTAAATACCTAAGTTTTAAACAAGAATTGTATGATGTTTAAATGTTTTTATCTACCAATCAAATGTACAAATGGTATGATTATTTTACTTCCTAAAAAAATGCTAATAGTTTTTATCTACAAAAAAACAATGTATTAGAATAAGATTTAGCTTTAAACAAAATTTAGTATTCTTTGCCTCACAAAAAAAATCTTAGTTTTGTTTGGTAATATATAATTTTTAGTTTTTCAAATGTGAAAATAAAAAAAGCACAAAAATATTGCAATAAAATGTATATATAGATATAAACAAACCCGCACATAGTGCGGGTATTCATCTAGTGCTTATAAAGAAGCAATAATCAATTATACTCAAAATGTCTTATACATGTATTAAGGATTACGAGAAGCAATGATCCATCTAAAGATTACATTTGAAGACAATAGATGAATGATTAATGGACGGTCATACTCATAACTTACAAAGTCGGATACCATAAGGAGTGAAAGTATGATTGTTTAGAAACTAAAAGAAGTAGAAGTATTAGCATAAGCGAAACTCCCCAGGGAAATTTTCCTTCTCCAAAAAGGGACTTAGCCTTGTTTGCTCTAACGGAGTAAGATGAATTGAAGAGAAGTCGATGGACGAAGCTTAGAGATACGAGGATGAAGACAAAGAGAATTGGGAGGAACAACATGAAGAGCTTCAGGTTAGCTGCGGTTTTCTCAACCTCGTACTTGTAACGCGGGTATGAAGAGATGAAGAGGAGTAAAAATATGATGGCGAAGAGAGCTAGTAGTTTAAGAGGAGGTGCTGATGAAGTCAGTAGTGTTTCCTCTAACCATCCACGCTTCCATGAACCTCCTCTTCTTTCCTTGACAAACCACCCCATCTTCCTTTTTCCGGTTCAAACTTGTATTCTCTCAGTGCCTTCTTTTGGTTTGTATTGAGCATATATAAGCGTATTTTATGAAGTGAAAGACACCTTAAATGCTTATTTTCTTGCTAAAAAGAAAGATGCGTTTTTATTATATATATATATTTATATAATTTTTCAAGTAATGTGAAGTCCGATCAATTAGTGTGGCATTACCGCATATGTTCTCTGGAAAAGAGTTGTTCTCGAACAATCTTTAAACCAACCTTTTTTATTCCATATTCCATGGTCATATTGATTTTTTTTCTCCTCCATGGGAATTTCTATCATAAATTTAACTAATTGTTTTCAGCTAAATGCGATGATATTTAGTTAGTAAAATGGACAAATTTAAGAAAAAAAAGTACCTAAGAAATAGTTGGAAAAAAAGAATTGTTAAGAATGTTACCATTACATTTGAGATATGAAAAAAGAAATTAAAAGGAAAGGAAACCACCGAATTGTTTTCACCTTTAAATCCTGCTTTTGAAAAAATAACAAATGGGCATAAAGGATCATACTAGAAGACTAAAGCGCAAGAATATATATATATATATATATATATATATATGTGTGTGTGT
>NW_010921709.1:62672-73347 GCF_000633955.1 Camelina sativa
CATCACTTGGAAAGTACATTTGAACAAAATTCCCAAGTATAAAGTTATCAGATTATTTATAATAAAGAAAAATAAGAAGTTTATTGATGTTAAAGCATTTTAATATTCATCTGTCTATCCAAATAAGTGTTACAAATCTATATCTTACTAAAGCATTCCACTTTATAGTTTCATTTTTTTTTTAGTTTTACTTCTACTATCTGCAAATAAAATCCAATTTGTTTTATAACAAAACTAAATTACAATGTTTTGGAGGTAGTTAATATTTTGGATTAAAAAATCGACTAAAACCATGAGACGTCATCTCTCTATAACTACAGCTTCAATATCATTTTCATTCTCACCACTTCTCCAAGAAAACAACTCTTTTGTTTCATAACATTCTAACATAAATGCTACTGCTGAAACCATTGGAAAGATCTTATTAGTTTGTACTCCCTCTGTATCATAAAATATAAATTTTTAGAAATTTTTTTTGTATCACAAAGATTGATTTTCGGTATACTTTTATCAACTAATACTAAAAATTTGCAAATTTCAAGAATTATTAAATGAGAATTTAAAATTTTTCATGAATTACTATTGGATAATAATTATAAAAATACATTATTATTAATAAATAGTGCATATATAGTTAAAGATTAAATGTTTTCTTAATTTATGTGAAAATCTTAAAATATCATCTATTATAATATTGATGGAGTATGTTATTAACGTTTTTTATATTTTTTTAATTATAAAACAAATCTTTCTATCTATCAGGAACTATTATGCATTTTAGAAAGTGTGAATTACTTTTTGTTTTATCTTTAGATTCTAGGTGTGTTGATTCACTTCCAATTGATTGAGTTGTAAATTAGGATTGTTTGGGTGATCAAAATCTCTTATTTCAATATTGATTGAGCGAGTCAATCTTCTATTTATCATCATTTGTTCGGATTCAGAAAATCAACTCGTCAATCCCCATATCAACTCTATTAGAATTATGAAAAGATTGTGATATTCTTATTAATTAAACAAATGACTTGTACAAGAGTTTATATAAGCTAGATAATTAACGGTAACGTCATAGACTAACGTAACGTCAAACCGAATCCTATGCAACACTCTCCATTAAGTCCCTGCAACAACTTTGTAACGGCGTTTCTTCGTGTATCCTGATAGTCCCCCTTAAGTTGGCATGAAAATGTTTGAAATGCCGAGCTTACTCACAAGATTCTGAAACGGTCCTGGTTGCATTGCCTTGGTGAGGATGTCTGCAATCTGACAATCAGAACGAACATGAAGAAGTTTGAGAGTACCATCTGTAACTCTATCACGCACTATGTGACAATCCCTTTCAATGTGTTTCGTCCTTTCATGAAACACCGGATTATTAGCTATATGAATGGCAACTTCATTATCACAATACAATACAGTGGGAGATGGAGTAGGGAGCTGAAGATCCTGCATAAGACTGCGAATCCAGAGTATCTCACAAACTGCTAAAGCCATAGCTCTATATTCAGACTCTGCTGAAGATCGAGATACAACGTCTTGTTTTTTTTTACTTCCAAGAGATAAGAGAGTCCCCAAGAAAAACACAATAACTAGAGACTGACCTGCTTGTGTCAGGACAACCACTGAAGTCTGCATCAGCAAAAGCTTTGAGTTCCATACTGGGGTCTGAAGAATAAAACAAGCCATGTCCAATTGTTCCTTTGATGTAGTGAAGTAGTTTAGTAACAGCTTGATAGTGAATTGTATGAGGCTCAACAGTGAATTGTGCCAACTTGTTCACTAAAAAGCAAATGTATGGTCTTGTGATGGTCAGATAAATGAGCTTGCCAACAATACTTTGATAGGTCTCCGGATTCTCTATCAATTCACCAACCTCTTTCGACATTTTCTGATTCGGTTCCATTGGTATTTTTGATGGTTTACAAGCCAATAAACCTGCACAATCCAGCAAATCAAGCGCATATGTCCTTTGACAAATAGAAATACCTGCACTAGACCGAGCTATTTCCAAGCCAAGGAAATATTTGGCTGCTCCCAAGAAGAACTATCAGTAGAATAGAACCTGTAACTTTTGTGAATAAAGTGTGATCAGAGTGATTTTTCAGAAATCCCAAACTCGGCAGTGTCTCTGCAAATTTCAAATATCACTGCCTTGAAGCTTGTTTAAGCCTTTAGAGTGACTTATTGAGTTTACAAACTGCATTTGGTGGTATAGAGTCCCCCTCAATAGAGACATATCCAGGTGGTAGTCTCATGTAAATTTCTTCATCTAAATCTCCATTCAAGAAGGCATTAGAAATATTGTAACATCCGCGAACCGAAATCTAGGTTTAGAGATTGCATCGGTCGATGCACTATATGCATCGATTGACGCAAGGTTGGTTTTCTGCGGACAAGTTTAACTTAAGCGCTGCGTTTTGGGTTAAGAAAACCCTTAACTCGATTTTTTGTCTCATTAGGCGAGTTTAGCCGTTTTTAAGAGAAAAGAAGAGAGGAAAAGAGTTCTTAAGCGTTTTGGGAGATTCTTGGAGGTTTGTGGCGTTTCCTGGTGAGATCCGAGGCTTAGAACGTTGTAGGAGCTTGCTAGGAGTGTTTTCTTGCTTGTTTGAGGTTCAGAATCGTTTTGGCAAAGGTAAGTGCATGACCATGGCTTATCTAAGCTGGAGATCTCTCTGATTTGCTTGTTATGTGTTGTTAGGCTTGTTAGATTGTTATTTGGGACGTTAGGAAGCTTTCTTGTGGCTTGGGATCCAATTTTGTGGTTGCAGGAACGAAGATCCAGCGAGAAGCTTTGGGGAAAACGATGCTCAGCATGTGCATCGGTCGATGCAAGTGCGAGGACGGCGCGTAAAATCTAGGGTTTTTGTATTATGTCGAGCATGCGTCGGTCGATGCAATGGGAGTATCGATCGATGCAAGTGAACCTTGCATCGGTCGATGCATATCATGCGTCAGTCGACGCAACTCCAACAGGTGTCGGTCGATGCATGCTTGGTGTCGGTCGATGCAGAGTCCTGGTTTGTTATTGTTGATTGTTGATTGTTGGTTGATGGTTAGAGATGTCTCTATTGCTTGTGTGTATAGCCCAGTAGATGGGAGGATTGCCTTACTGAGTGTTTATAAAATACTCATGCATTGTAATTTGTGTTTGTAGTGCAGGTAAAGGCAAAGTGTGATCGTGGAATCAAGGCAATGAAGAGGAAGATGTTCTAGGGACTTGATTGGTTGTTGTATGGCATTGCAAGGTTGCTAGAGTTGGGTCATTAGAAACATTGCTAGGTTGCTGGTTCTATGATTCCTGTTGGTTGAACTTTGGATATTGTTATGTTATAATTACTGGTTTATTATTGGATATTTATTGGATATTAGTATTGGTTATTTTCGCTGTTGATTGTGATTGTGATTGTGGTTAGGGGGCTAGTGGGTATGGGACAACTAGTTGTAAATTATTTATTATTATTTTTTATTATTTTTTATTTTATAAAAAAACGGGTTGGGTCATTTCAGTTTGGTATCAGAGCCCTTACGGTTCTAGGTTTGGGTTCACTAGGCTTTGTGTTGTAGATGTTTGGGATTTGCATGCTTTGATTGATTATGTGAGTTAGTCAATTGTGTGTGGCATGGAGTCCTAGAACATCCTCTTCGAGCCTACTGTGTGATTCCACGGTGAGTATATGTTTTTTTTTGTGTTGGTATAATTGCGTGTTTAGCCTTCTGTTCATGGTAGTGTAGATGGTTAGAGAGGATGCTGTTGCTGGTCGTGGTCGTGGACGCGGATGTGTTCGTGGACGCGGACATGGTCGTGGTAGGGGCAGAGTCCCAGTGGTTAGTGAGACTGCGGACCAGAGTGTGACAGCTCAGGGTGTTGGTGAGTCGCAGGGTGCCCAGGAGGATTCCATGAGTGTGGCCGGAGGGGGCGGTGTTGATGCTCCAGTGGCCGGTGATGCTAGGGTCCCGGGTTTGGGGGTCCCAGCAGGAGGAGTCCCTGGTGTTGATCTTGCGGGCTTGTTAGCACAATTGTTGGAGCAGTTGCCAGCAGTAGTACTGGCTCAGGTTCAGGTAGTGCCACCAGTGGTGGCGGAGGAGCGGCAGCCAGTGGCTGCGGATGGAGGAGCACATGGACGTTATTTGTCCATGCTCAAGGAGATGAAGGGCATCGAGACTGCGCAGTTTTCGGGTGGTACAGATCCTACTGCTGCAGATGCGTGGAGGACGAGTGTGGAACGTAACTTCCATACTCTGAGATGTCCTGAGGAGTTTTGGGTGGACATAGGGGTCCACCACTTGATTGGTGATGCTCAGGTGTGGTGGAGATCAGTGGCTGCTAGGAGAGTGCAGAGGGAGATTACTTGGGCTGACTTCATGGGGGAGTTCAACCGCAAGTACTTCCGAGAGAGGCATTTGACCGGTTGGAGGTGTAGTTTCTTTAGTTATCTCATGGGACGCTGAAAGACCCCAACCCCGGCCATCTATGACCGGAAAGGTTCTCTCGTCCAATTTTTCTACTTAGTCATATTTTAGGGTCCATTCTTTAAACAAAGTTCATTTACACATTCTGTGATTTGATCTTTACAGTCTATATGATATAAACTTAGCGTAAAGCAAACATTCGATATTGTATTAATAATCAATGGATTTGATACAACTTATGAGTTTGCATAATAAGCTAGTACAAGTTGTATAATCGATCCTAGCTACCCTTATAACCACCACTCATCTTCCGAGAAAGTCCGAGAATTGCCGATAGCTGCCGAGTGCATCCGAGAAAAGTTAACGGAAATGCCGAGATGGACGAGAATTGCCGAGAGCTGACCGACGAGCGACCAAGAATGCTAACCGAACCACTAAAAAGTCTTCCCACCACCAAATTGTCTAAGTCAAGAGAGACTTTGTGGAAGATTATTTTAATCTTCAAGGATTAGTGGAAGATAGTAGTGATTATTTTAATTAAGGAAGAGTTAGTGGGATTTTGTGGGAAGATTAATTAAATCAAGAGAAGTTAGTGGAGTTAGTGGAGAAATTATTTAATTCAAGGGGTGTTAGTGGAGTTAGTGGAGAAATTAAATAATTCAAGGAGGGTTAGTGGAGCTTAGTGGATGATTAAAAAAATCAAGAGAGTTTAGTGGGAATCAAGGTGTCTAGCTCGAAATCTCTCCAAGTGTGATGACATGCTCTAATAACACTAAGAAGAAGAGAACACTCCACATGCATTGGTTTCCTCCACCGCCCAACCTCTCTATAAATAGCTCCTCATCTCTCTCATTTTCGCACAAGTAAAGAAGGGGTAAGGAGAGAAAGTGAGCGAGAGAGAAGAGAGAAAGAAGGGTGTTGCCACGAGTGAAGGAAGAGAAGAAGAGAAGACGCAAGACGAGACTATCGACCAAGGTTTAATCGATAAGGAAATCGATTCTAACCGAAGAAGAGATCCAAGTGTCCCGCGAGAGGAGCTTCATCAAAGGAGACCGGTCATCGACGGTTTACTGTGAGTTCATGCACATATTTTGCCGGCTTAGATGGAGGATCATAGATATCCATCTAGTGCGCGGATTGCATGAATCATTTAGATGCATTTACTTGAAATTCTTTTGTGTTTTTCTTGTTAAGTTTCATGCGAGATGAGGTTAAGCCGGTTGCTAGTTCGAAACGTTCTAGCAACAAGGGCGATAATGAGTTGGAAATACTTGAAAATTTATGAACGTAAATCATATAAACTCAAGTATAATTTGAGGTGAGGTTATAATGCGCATTAGTCCGCGGGAAATTCCGACTATGCGTAGTATAACTTGGTATTGTCATCTTTCCCATTCCATACCACATGCAGCCGCGACATGCGACCCATGTGCGTGAGTTTGTAGGGTTGGTTACGAAGAGTTCGGAGGTTACTGGGCTCGCTACCCTGGCCGAGGCTGTCTACACGACGGTGTGGCTTTGAGTGAGATCCGATCGCATGCCTTAGTGGTTGCGACTCGGTGATACATGAGGGGTTTAGGGAAAGGATGCATACCGGGCCCTATAAACTGGAACTTGTTAAAAACTCTTGTTTTATTTCAAGTTTAAAGTGTTGCATGTTGCATGCATGTCGTTGCATGCCAATGCATATAATTGCGATTGATTGTAGAATATTTTTGCTTAGCTTATCAGCTTCCGCTTGTGATCTCTGATTGATTATTGTGTTGTGTGCTTGCTTGTCAGTTGTTTTTATCTGCTTGCATGTTGGATCAAATGCTCGCATGTTGTTTTTATCTGCTTGCATGTTGATAGTTTATGCTTGCATGTTGTTTGTTGATGGGGTTTGGGATTGGGGTTTAATTCTTTGCAGGAACCCTGAGCTCACTAAGTAATCTTAGATTACTTATGATAATATTTTGTGCTGCAGGTAACCATAGAGTGAACTAGAGGGCGTGGTGAACGATAAGACTCCGGAGTAGTTTTGTTTGGTGTCTATTGTAAAATTCAAAGTATGTTTTGTTGCGAACCAAACTTTGGCGCTAAGCCTTGTTAACCTTTGGTGTAATCATCAGTAGTAAACTCTTCTAAGTTTTAATGTAATCGGATTTCTTTTATTTCAAACGAGTGATACTGATATAGACTTTGTCCAAGTCGGCTCAACACACGGCTTGTCTGTAGGGTTGTAAAGCCTTAAGGATGGGTCGTGTGGTCGGGAATCTCGTCGACGGACCGGCCAAGGGGCTTCATTCGTTCTTGTACCCGGTCGGATTGTTGGCGAATGTTTCTCAAGTAGCGTCTCGGGGCTGTTCTATGGCCTTGGTGGTCATAGTATAGTTCGGGGGCGTTACAACGGTGGTATCAGAGCATGGTTATGATGCTATATATTACTCGCGTTTTCAAATGATTTATCGAGTCAAATGGTCGCAGTAGACACTTAGGATAATCCGGATCATTCATTACTTAGGGTTAGATGGGATTAAGTAAACCCTTTGTTGATCGTGGATGCAGATGTCTCGTCAAGGATCCGAAAGGTCTAGGTCGACACATCGTTCGCCGGACACAGGGAGGGGTTCAAAGACATATTTCAACCAAACATGTTTATGCCGGAATGGAATATACCTGGCGCGACGCCAAGATACCCACCATCAAGTTCAACTCGATTTAGTACACCGGAGGGTATGTACCCGCCAGGATTTTCACCATTTGGACCATTCGCTACCTATCCAAATCCAAACAAGCCAAGGGGAGACCGAGTGCATGGAGAAGGACCGAGTGAGCCGAATGTGCCGGAGACTCAGTAGACACTTAAGATGATTCAAGACCTCTTGAATCACATGATCCAACAACAGCAGCAGGACCAAGCAAACCGTGCAGCAGAAGACCCATCCGACCAATTTCTAAAACGAGTAATGTTGTTGAGGAACTTAGGATTTCGAAAGTTCAAAGGAGACCCGAATATTGTGTTAGCAGACGCATGGATAAAAGAACTGGAAAATAATTTTGAAATGACAAGGTGCCCAGAGGAGTTTAGGAGACCGGTCGCGGTTAACTTTTAGGAGGAAGATGCTCGGGCATGGTGGGATACCGTAGTTCCTCGCTACCGATTTCAGACTATAACGTGGAGAATCTTGAAAAAGGAGTTTGAGCTGAAATACTTTCCACCAGAGTCACGTGATCGACTAGAAAATCAGTTCCTGCAACTGGAACAAGGTGAGATGATTGTTCGAGCTTATGGAAGAGTTTTTACAAGACTTCGGAGGTACCTGTACCAAGGAAACGACGACGAGTTAGCTATGGTCCAGAGATTCTTTAACGGACTCAGGCTAGATATAAAGGGAAGGTTGCACGCTGTGACATACCGGAGTGTCACGGAAGTAGAGGAGAGGGCTGTAAGTGTTGAGGAAGCCATTGAGACCGAGAATGAGATTTCGGCTCAGGAGAAAAAGAAGGGACCAGTCCAGCAGACTAAGATTGTGAACACCCGGAAGATGAATCAAGTAGCAGGACAAAATTGGGGTGCAGGCCGCGGTAAAGTTAAAATGAATGTTAACCAAGGAGGTCGTAATGTGAGCAGCATGGATCCACGAGGATGTTATGTGTGTGGTCAAGTAGGGCATTTTGCTCGAGTTTGCCCAACAGTTGAGGAAACAAAGAGTAACAACCTATCAACTGTCACATGTTTCTACTGTGGCGAGTTAGGGCACTATGCGAACTCATGTCCATCGAAGCCGGCCAAACCGAATGCCCAAACTGTGAACCGTGCGCAGACAGCAAACCAAGTGAAGGAACCCCCAGCGAAGAAGCAAGCAACCCCAGCAAATGTTTTTGCTTTAGGAGTAGAGCCACCTAAACCTCAGCAGGCCGCGAAGGGTCCTATAACAGGTTTGATTGGGTTCTAACTCTCTTGTGATTGGTTGTGATTGCTTGTGTGTTTGTGTGATTAGTTTTAGCATTGCATTTTGTTATATTTGCTTTGCGTTTAGGAACTTTACTTGTTGGTGGTAACCCCACACATGTACTGGTTGATTCGGGAGCGTCCAATAGTTTTGTGACTCCCGAAGTGGCTGACAAGTTCGGAGACTTGTGTGAGGAGGAGGAAGTAAACATCAATGTCTACACTGTTGGTAATCATCCACCGCTGAAGACAAGAAGATGGATCAAGGAAGTGTCGTTAGTCTTGCAAGATACGAACCTCCCGGTAAATCCTCTAGTGATGCCGTTAGATAGGTTCGATGCTATTTTGGGAATGGATTGGTTATCGGAACACCAAGCCCATATAGACTGCAGTAGGAGCAGAGTTATATTTTAAAATGGGGGAAGGACACCTCTAGTTTTCAACGGGATCAGCCCGAGTAAAACAGCATACTTCGCATCGGCAGCAAGAATTGGAAGATCGATGGAAGAGAATGAGGTTTATCTAGTCACACTTACCGCTATGGGAGGAGATGACAAGGAAGGCATGGAAGTTGAGGATATTACCATAGTCAAGGACTATGAAGACGTGTTTAAACCGTTGGAAGGATTGCCTCCACCAAGGAGCCATCCTTTTACCATAAACCTTGAGCCTGGAGCTACCCCGATTGCTAAGGCACCATATCGCATGGCACCAGCCGAGTTGGCTGAACTCAAGACTCAGTTAGAGGACTTGTTGGAGAAGGGTTTTATACGACCCAGTTCATCGCCATGGGGAGCCCCAGTGCTATTTGTTAAGAAAAAGGACAGAAGCATGCGCTTGTGTATTGATTACCGAGGAATCAATAACATAACCATTAAGGACAAGTATCCTTTGCCAAGGATTGATGAACTGTTAGATCAACTCGGAGGAGCAAGTTGGTTTTCGAAGATTGATTTAGCCTCTGGCTATCATCAAATCTCGATTGCGGAACAAGATGTGATGAAGACAACGTTTCAAACAAGATATGGCCAGTACGAGTTCGTAGTAATGCCATTTGGAATTACCAATGCACCGGCGGCATTCATGCGGTTAATGAATGAAGTTTTTCATGATTACCTGGATCGATTCATGATAATATTCATCGATGACATCCTTATATACTCGCGAAGTGCGGAGGAGCATGCAGATCATTTGACGAAGGTGTTGGAGAGATTAAGGGAGATGAAGCTGTTCGCGAAGTTCAGCAAGTGTAAGTTCTGGCAAAGGGAAATTGGGTTTCTAGGGCACCGAGTTTCGGAGCAAGGTGTGTCCGCTGATCCAGAAAAGATTGCCGCAATCCAAGATTGGCCAAAACCAACCTCAGTGACAGAAGTTAGAAGCTTCTTAGGCCTTGCAGGCTATTATCGGAAGTTTGTGAAGGGATTTTCATCCATTGCGAAACCGTTGACACGACTTACTGGGAAAGGAGTACCTTTTATATGGAGCGAGGAGGTAGAGGAAGCTTTTAAGAAATTAAAGGGAGCGCTGACAACAGCACCAGTGTTAGTCCTACCCGAGCCGAACCAACCGTATTCTGTGTTTACAGACGCATCTGTAGGGTTGTAAAGCCTTTAAGACGGGTCGTGTGGTCGGGAACCTCGTCGACGGACCGGCCAAGGGGCTTGATTTGTTCTTTTACCCGGTCGGATTGTTGGCGAATGTTTCTCAAGTAGCATCTCGGGGCTGTTTTATGGCCTTGGTGGTCATAGTACGGTTCGGGGGCGTACATGCATGGGTTTCCTCTTCGAGGAAATGGACGAAAATTTCCTTTTGATACTCCTCCGGGCAGCGAGTGGAGTGGAAATTCCTTACAAGTCGGCTCCGCCACTCGTCAGCAACAATCGGATCCGAACTCCCCTGAAAATATTTTGTTTTCAGTCTCGAGATATGATCCAATGCATCCAAGTAGTCCCTTCTCTTTCTCGGAGAATCTTCAGGATCCACTTCGATGGTCTCTGATATGATCGTGGCAAGCAAGGAGCCAGAGGCTGCAGAGCAACCGGAGGTGGTGGGAAGGATCACTCGTTCAAGAGCTAAGGAGATGGCCAAGGAAGCTCATTCACTCATAGTTGACGGGTCATTCAACCTACCAAAGATCCAAGTCTTCAACATATCCACCTTGAAGACTTCACCCGGTAATGAGGACTAGGTAACTTAGGTGTGAAGTTTGTACTCTTTTTCCCATAGCTGAGTTTTGTCCCAATGGGTTTTCTCAGCATGGTTTTTAATGAGGCAAATGGATCACTACGTCGAGTTATCTAGAAATCATTACCAAAGGGGAATAATGTACTT
>NW_010921709.1:73783-88446 GCF_000633955.1 Camelina sativa
TCAAGAGCTAAGGAGATGGCCAAGGAAGCTCATTCACTCATAGTTGACGGGTCATTCAACCTACCAAAGATCCAAGTCTTCAACATATCCACCTTGAAGACTTCACCCGGTAATGAGGACTAGGTAACTTAGGTGTGAAGTTTGTACTCTTTTTCCCATAGCTGAGTTTTGTCCCAATGGGTTTTCTCAGCATGGTTTTTAATGAGGCAAATGGATCACTACGTCGAGTTATCTAAAAATCATTACCAAAGGGGAATAATGTACTTTTGTACTAATTCAAGTGACTTCCGTAGTACTACAGGTCACTTGGACGTTTTGTTGTTTTCTTATTTCCTTAAAACGTCTTGTTGTTTTAGTTTTGCACTTCTTGTTGTTTGGAGTGTCGAGCCCTAGGGTGTTTAAAACCCAAAGCTACGCCTCTTTTGTTCTTTAGCGAAGAAGTATGTTGTAAACACGTTTTGTGAACTTTCTTCTCTCAATTTGAATTCTCGAATGCGTTCTTGATTTCTGGGTTTCTATACACTTTGTGATTCAGAATCCCTTCACTATCTTACAATCCATTTAACCACCTAAACACCTAACACCATCGAACCATTGTTTCTTCATTCGATTTTCGCACATCATCACCCAAGATCATTCGTTCATCATCATCTTCCATTCACATCGCCTATCACTCGGTTATCAGCCTTCATCAGAGTTCTAGTCCTAGGGAAATCCTATCATGTGGTATCAGAGCCAACTCTGTGCCAAAGGCTGAGCGAATTCTGAACCCTAATCTCTTGTGTTTTTGCTTAATTTCGTTTGTTTAGTTTTAGGGTTTAGTTTTTTGTGGTTCGTTTGAGTCTAGGTCGAGTGTTGTGAGTTTAGGATTTAGCTTGGTGTTGTTCGAAATTAGATTGCACTTAGGGTTTGGTATTGTTCGATTTTCTTATAGTCTTGCTCGACATTAGGTCTGCAAGTCGTGTTTTCTTGTTTAAGATTCAGAGTCTTAGAGTTTATTTTTGTTTCTCATTCAAAGAACAAGTTACTGCGAGTTTCTTCTTTGATTTGCAGGTACAATGGAGCTATCTCCAGAAGCTATGGAAGCTTTGAATCAAGCCATGTCTAAGCAAATAGCTGAAGCAAACAAGTTAATGTCTACTCAGTTTCAGCAACAGATGGAGCAGCTCAGTAACAAGTTTGAGAAACAGTTCAAAGACATAGCTCAAGCATCTAGTGCTTCAGAACATAGTTCTACAGAACCGCCTAGTCCTAATGAGGCCCTTCGTTTAGCTAAAGGAAAGGCTCACGCGGGAACCTCTTCCAAGCATACACGGGTCAGAACAGCTAAGTCACCTACTGGGGGAAGAGAGACTTGTTTCAATCAGAGGAGAAGCACTCAGGATACAGAAAGAGAACAACGCAGAACCGGCAGAGGTCATATACGCCCAAAACAAGCTGAACAAGTAGCTGGGCATCGAATCTACATTGAGTCAGATAGAGAGTATTCTGAAGAAGAAGAAGTTTCAGATCATAGTCAAGAGACAATGAGGGGAAACCGAAACAGAGATCATGGCAGGGATTATGATCCTTTGAGGCAGCAGCTGAAGCACCTTAAAATTCAGTATCCTTCTTTTCATGGAACCAATGATCCAGAAACTTATCTAGAGTGGGAAAGGAAGATGGAGTCCAACTTTCAGGTTCAACGTACTTTTGAGTTGAACAAGGTGAAGATAGCCATATCCGAATTCAATGGCTATGCTTTGTTGTGGTGGGAGCAGTTGGGGCTTACTAGACATCGACAGAGAGAGCCTGCTATCACTACATGGGAACAGTTAGTCACGCAGATGAGGAAGAAGTTTGTGCCTACACATTATCAGAGGGAGATTCTTAACAAGCTTAGGCGTCTCATTCAAGGCACTAAGTCTGTTAGAGACTACTATCAGGAGCTGGAAACACTTATGATCAGGGCTGATCTAAGGGAAAGTGAAGACATGGTTATGTCGAGGTTTCTTGGGGGTTTAAACAGAGAGATTCAAGACAAGGTAGAGTTGCAGGACTATGAGGATGTGCAAGAAATGGTACATAAGGCAGAGCTGATTGAATCGCAGATCAAGAGAAAGGGAGTAAGGTCTACATTCACGCCTAACATGTCCAAGCCGAGGGAGTTCAGCAAACCCGCCTTCACCAAGGACAGCAAACCCGTGAAAGCCAGAGTCAAAGAGGAGGTTAAAATCGACTTCAAGCCCAAGAGTAGTACCTCTACAAGTCATATTAGGTGTTTCAAATGCCAAGGAATGGGACATTATTCCAGAGACTGTCCAAACAAGAAGATGTTTCTTCTTAAAGAAGGAGGAGAGGTTGTGCCAGTAGACAGTTCAGAGAGTGAATCAGTCTGAACTCTATGAAGAAGGTGAACCAGCAGTCATGGGAGAGATGTTGGTAGCACGCAGAGCTTTAAGTGTTCAGGTTCACCCAGATGATAGAGGACAGCGTGAGAACCTATTTCACACACGGTGTATGGTTCAAGACAAGGTCTGCACCTTGATCGTTGATGGTGGAAGCTGTACTAATGCAGCTAGTGAAGAGATGGTACAGAAGCTTAATCTCAAGACTACTTCACATCCAAGACCTTATCAGCTACAGTGGTTGAACAACAAGGGAGCTTTGACAGTTTCGCAGCAAGTGATGGTGAAACTAGCGATTGGGAAGTATGAGGATGAGCTGCTTTGTGATGTTATTCCAATGAAATCAAGTCATATCCTTTTGGGAAGACCATGGCAGTTCGACAGAAGAGTGTTTCATGATGGTTACACCAACAAGCAAACGTTTGAGTTCAAGGGACGCAAGGTTACTCTTCTACCGCTTACACCCAGCAAAATCTACAAGGACCAACTTCACATGAACCGCAAGGATACAGAAAAAGTGTCACACAGCCTGTACATCAATCACAACGAGTTCAACAAGCTATTTGATCCAGAGATGACCACATTCATGTTTGTGTACAAAGAGACACTCACCAGTACTAAGTCAGCAGGAGAGCTTCCACGCGAGATGATAGAGATTATAGAGGAGTACAAGGATTTGTTTCCAGACGAGATACCTCCAGGCTTGCCTACAATACGTGGGATAGAGCATCAGATTGATTTGGTACCAGGTTCAGCTCTACTGAACAGACCAGCTTACAGAACTAATCCAGTAGAAACTAAAGAGCTTCAGAAGCAAGTAGAAGAGCTGATGAGTAAGGGACATATCCGAGAGAGTCTCAGTCCATGTGCAGTACCAGTATTGCTTGTACCAAAGAAAGATGGTTCATGGAGGATGTGTGTTGACTGCAGAGCTATTAACAATATCACAGTGAAGTACAGACACCCAATTCCGAGATTAGATGACATGTTGGATGAGTTATGTGGATCAATAGTCTTCTCAAAGATAGATTTGAAGAGTGGGTATCATCAGATCAGAATGAAGGAAGGAGATGAATGGAAAACAGCTTTCAAGACCAAGCAAGGGCTCTACGAATGGCTAGTCATGCCGTTTGGTCTCACCAATGCTCCTAGCACCTTCATGCGATTAATGAATCATGCTCTCAGACCGTTCATAGGCATCTTTGTGGTTGTGTATTTCGACGACATACTCATCTACAGTAAAGGTCTAGAAGAACACTTAGAACACATCCACCAAGTTGTAAATGTTCTTCGTTCTCAATCCCTCTTTGCTAATTTTTCTAAATGTTCATTCCGTACTACTGAGGTTGTTTTCCTAGGCTTTGTTGTCAGTGCAAAAGGAGTTAGAGTGGACGATGAGAAGGTCAAGGCTATCAAGGAGTGGCCAACACCCAAAAACGTGGCAGAAGTCAGGAGCTTTCATGGACTAGCAGGGTTCTACAGACGATTTGTGCAAGACTTCAGTACTATTGCAGCGCCACTTACAGAAGTTGTCAAGAAGGATGTAGGATTTAGATGGGAGGAAGCACAAGAGAAGGCATTTTCAACCTTAAGAGAGAAGCTTATCTCTGCCCCTATTCTCTTACTTCCTGATTTTATGAAAACTTTTGAGATTGAATGTGATGCTTCCGGAGTGGGTATAGGTGCTGTTTTGATGCAGGATAGGAAACCAGTAGCTTACTTCAGTGAAAAGCTAGGAGGATCAACGTTGAACTATCCTACATATGACAAGGAGCTGTATGCTTTGGTTAGAGCTCTTCAAACGTGGCAGCATTACCTGTGGCCCAAGGAGTTCGTTATTCACACAGATCATGAGTCCCTGAAGCATCTCAAAGGACAACAGAAGCTCAACAAGAGACATGCCAGATGGATGGAGTTCATAGAGACTTTTCCCTACACGGTTAAGTACAAGAAAGGTAAAGATAATGTAGTTGCAGATGCATTATCCAGGAGGTACACTCTCATTTCTACTTTGTCTTCTAAGCTTGAAGGTTTTGATGAAATAGTAGAACTGTATGAGACTGACATCGATTTTGCTGAGAGCTATGGCAAATGCCATAAGTTTGCTTTTGAGAACTATTATAGGCAGGATGGATATCTGTTCTTTAAGGATAGATTGTGCATACCAAGAGGATCCATGAGAGAGCTGCTGATCAGAGAAGCTCACGGAGGTGGATTAGCTGGGCATTTCGGAGTATCAAAGACTCTACTTGGACTGCAAGAACACTTCTATTGGCCTCAAATGAAGAAAGACGTTGAGAAGGTTTGTTCTAGGTGCCATATCTGCAAAATGGCGAAGGGTAAGGTACAGCCTCACGGCTTGTACACTCCTCTACCGATTCCTTCTCAACCTTGGACTCATATTTCTATGGACTTTGTTCTTGGCTTACCTCGAACCAGAAATGGTAGAGATTCTATTTTTGTTGTGGTTGACAGGTTTAGCAAGATGGCTCACTTCATTGCAAGTCACAAGACGGACGATGCTGTTATTGTAGCTAACTTGTTTTTCAGGGAAGTAGTACGCCTACATGGAATGCCTCAAGTAATTGTTTCAGACCGAGATACCAAGTTTCTAGGACACTTCTGGAGGACGTTATGGGCTAAATTAGGAACCAAGCTTTCATTCTCAACCACATGTCACCCGCAAACAGATGGACAAACCGAAGTGGTGAACAGGACGCTATCGACACTCCTCAGAACCTTAGTGAGAAGCAATCTCAAATCATGGGAAGAATGTCTACCACATGTGGAGTTCGCATACAATCACGCTAAGCATTCTGCTACCCTATTTTCTCCTTTTGAAATTGTTTATGGTTTTAATCCACAATCACCTCTAGACTTGATCCCTTTACCTTTAAGTGTGAAGTGTAGCTTTGATGGCAAAGAAAAGGCTGAACAGGTGAGGAGGATACATGCTAAAGCTAAGGAGAACATAGAGAAAAGGACCAAGCAATATGAGAAGTATGCGAACAAGGGTAGAAAGGAGCTCATTTTTGAAGAATTAGTGTGGATTCACTTACGCAAGGAAAGGTTCCTAGAAGAGAGGAAGAGCAAGCTTCTACCACGAGCTGATGGCCCATTCGAAGTCATCAGGAGGATCAATGACAATGCATATCAGATTGATCTTCAAGGTAAGTATACCATATCATCTACATTCAATGTTTCTGACTTGCTCCCTTATTATGCAGATTCCGATTTGAGGACAAATCCTTTTGAAGAGGGGGAGGATGATATGATCGTGGCAAGCAAGGAGCCAGAGGCTGCAGAGCAACCGGAGGTGGTGGGAAGGATCACTCGTTCAAGAGCTAAGGATATGGCCAAGGAAGCTCATTCACTCATAGTTGACGGGTCATTCAACCTACCAAGGATCCAAGTCTTCAACATATCCACCTTGAAGACTTCACCCGGTAATGAGGACTAGGTAACTTAGGTGTGAAGTTTGTACTCTTTTTCCCATAGCTGAGTTTTGTCCCAATGGGTTTTCTCAGCATGGTTTTTAATGAGGCAAATGGATCACTACGTCGAGTTAACTAGAAATCATTACCAAAGGGGAATAATGTACTTTCGTACTAATTCAAGTGACTTCGGTAGTACTACAGGTCACTTGGACGTTTTGCTGTTTTCTTATTTCCTTAAAACGTCTTGTTGTTTTAGTTTTGCACTTCTTGTTGTTTGGAGTGTTGAGCCCTAGGGTGTTTAAAACCCAAAGCTACGCCTCTTTTGTTCTTTAGCGAAGAAGTATGTTGTAAACACGTTTTGTGAACTTTCTTCTCTCAATTTGAATTCTTGAATGCGTTCTTGATTTCTGGGTTTCTATACACTTTGTGATTCAGAAACTCTTCACTTGTTACAATCCATATCACCACCTAAATAATCTATCTCCATCTAATCATTGTTCTATCATTCGATCATCACCATATCCCTCAATATTCACGATCTCGCATCATCATCTCCACCGTATTTTCCACTTCCGCACCATCATCACCGAGTCTCATCATCATTCATCAGTCTACAGCCTTCATCAGAGTTTCTATCCTAGGGGAGATCCTATCAGTCTCCGTAACAATTTTGCTACGTACCGCTGGTACCACGGCATCCGGTACCAACGCCTTTGTGAGCACGTCCAACTGCGCCATCATTGCCTTCATCGTTTCCTACTGTTCCTGGGGCGATGGTACGGCATTTTGTTGCCCATTCACATTTGTAGCACCCCTACTCTCCGGCTTATTATTATCTGGTTGTTTCTCTCCAGCCACAGGTCCGGGTGGATTCCGAGTGTCCGTATTCCTTGCCTCTGCGTCGACTAGTGTCTCGACAGCGTCAATGGTCTCATCGGCCACCAGTTTATCCTTCTTCCTCTTTTCCTTTTTGCTCTTACCCATCTGCAAAACTTCTGCATTAGTCACGGTTAAGTTAAATAACCGCAAAAAGTAAGAACAACTACCGCGAGATCCCATAAAGCCGATGAGTGGTGATACCCAAAACCTGCACTACTGGTCCTAGAACCAAGCATGCTCTGATACCAACTTGAAAGACCCCGACCCCGGCCATCTATGGCCGGAGAGGTTCTCTCGTCCAATTTTTCTACTTAGTCATATTTTAGGGCCCATTCTTTCAACAAGGTTCATTTACGCATTATGTGATTCGATCTTTAGAGTCTATATGATATAAACTTATAGTAAAGCAAACATTCGATATTGTATTAGTAATCAAAGGATTCGATACAACTTATGAGTTTGCATAATAAGCTAGTACAAGTTGTATAATCGATCCTAGCTACCCTTATCACCACCACTCATCTTCCCGGCCATGAGACTCGCGCCTAAGCCTTTCCTTTCCCGCGATCACCCTCCTTTTCTGAAATCCAAGTAGCCATCAATAACTTTTCCCTTAGGCTGTACAATGTCATGCTAAGTTCTATACATCCGTCCAGTACAGTGGTTGGCCGGTAGAGAGTTATCCCGCGCATCAGTTCGGACGGTGTACCGAGGAATCTATACCGATCCCTGTTCAAACGCCGAGCCGTGTTTACTTTTCTCCGTCCATACCGTCTGTACTTGGACACTCCAGAGGTTACACCAATCGGTGGGAGGTAGCATGCGCATCAGTTCGGTCATATCACGGTGAACCTAGCGGTTCCCAATCCACTTCCGAGCCGCACCCCCTTTCCTCCGACCAACTGGACCAACCGAAGCATAGTATATGCTTATGCTCGATGATGCAACTACCCAATCCCTTAGAACCCATAGAAACGGTATTTCACCGTACCTCCATCGAACAAACCTTACTCGCCGACTCGATCCCTTACCCGAACAGGTACACGATCACCTGCTTCGAGTAACCCCTCGAGTTGTTCATACTTCATTTTCTTACTCGATCATCCCACCCAATCCTGTACTTGTATGCTTGCATCGAGTGCTTAGGTCGTGTGGTTTCTTGTTTACTTTCTTTTCTTTTATTTATTTTAGGACTGTTAGATCAAAACCCTATTTGCTTGGCTTGATTTGCACTGTTCTGATCATATCCTTCCTGCTAGCAATAAACAACCACTTGGATTGATACCCTGGGTAAAAATCCCGCTTATCAGATGACGATCCAGGGGCGCGCTGTAGGGTGGCAACCCAAGAGACAAATATTGGACTTCCTATTTTATATGGCATGCGGGCTTAGGCCCGATGAGGAGCCAACATTATGTCATGCAGACTTAGGTTTGATTAGGAGCCAATAAAAACTCAAGGTTTAGACCTATGAGTCAAGAAAAGTCCAAAAGTCGAGAACAAAAGTCGTGAGTTTATCCCCTAGAGGTGACCTTCCGTAGATCAGTCAGAGGAGTGTGGGCCGTGAAGATGGTTGCACGGGGGTCCTTGGGGTATGGTTGTTCGAGATTCGAGGATGAATCTATGTTGGTGGGGGAGAATTGTAACATCCGCGAACCGAAATCCTGGTTTAGGGATTACATCGGTCGATGCAAGGTTGGTTTTCTGCGGACGATTTTAAGTTAAATGCTGCGTTTTGGGTTAAGAAAACCCTTAACTCGAGTTTTGTCTCATTAGGCTAGTTTAGCTGTGACAACCCATCCGCGGACTCCACTAGTCCCCCGCTAGCTGCCCCAACGGGCCATCCGTGGACACCGCTAGCCCCCGCTAGCCATCCCAACGGACCCCAAGCTGGCCCTGCAGGGCATCGATCCTAACCCATCACTATGGATATCCTAGTCCACCAGTAGGTTATTGGTGCGCCAGGCGTTCCTCGAAGGTTGTTAAAGGGTGCGGACCAGGGTTGGAGGAACGCATGGCGCAACAATAACCTACTGGTGAATTTGGATGAATCGTTCCATTCCACGGTGAGGGGTTAGGATCGATGCCTAGCAGGGCCAGCTTCGGGCCTTTGGGGGCAAGCTAGCGGTGGGCTAGTGGGGTCAGCGGGAAGGGTTGTCATATAAAAATCGATTTTTATTGTAACAACCTGTCCCGTGGACCCCACTAGCCCCCCGCTAGCTTCCCCCACAGACCGTCCGTGGACCCTGCTAGCGGGGGTCTAGCCTGCAGATCAATTGGTGACAGCTTGTCCTGTGGGAAGGTTGTTAAAGGGTGGGGATCAGGGTTCGAGGAACGCCTGGTGCACCAATAACCTACTGGTGGATATGGATTTCCACAGTGAGGGGTTAGGATTGATGCCCTGCAGGGCCAGCTTGGAGTCCGTTGGGGAGGCTAGCGGGGGGCTAGCAGGGTCCACGGACGGTCCGTTGGAGCGGCTAGCGGGAGGCTAGTGGGGTCCGCGGGACGGGTTGTTACATTAGCCGTTTTTGAGAGAAAATAAGAGAGGAAAAGAGTTCTTAAGCGTTTTGGGAGATTCTTGGAGGTTTGTGGCTGATATATCATGGTTTTTAGGTGTTTTTAGCCATGATATAAGTTTTATCTATAGAGTTTTTTTTGATGTTTTTAGAGTCTTTTTGAGTCTTTATAGGATTTAGCATGGATGGGAGCATAATGGAGCTAAATAGGAGGATTTGGAGCACATTCAAGCATTGAGGCTAAGCTGTGAAGTTGAAAGAAAAGTTCAGAGACTTGCATCGGTCGATGCAAGTGATAGTGTCGATCGATGCAGTGTCCACAAGACAAATTGGAAGTTTTCCCACAAGTTCTAAAGATTTACAAAATCGCTCCAAAGTTTTTCATATTTGCATCATCAGTCCCTGGACGTGTTTTAGGAATATAAATAGGTTTTCTAGGTCATTGTTAAGACCTAAGCTTTATTTTTCCCTGCAACTTTTTGAGAGAAAACCCTAAGAGATTTTTAGAGAGTTTTTTGGAGAGAAGAATCAAGACTCCTTCAGAGAAGATTCAGAACTCCTTTACTTCTTCTTTATTCTCTTTCTTAATGCAATTTATTCAGAATATGTTTTGTTTTTCATTGATTATGTCTGAGTAGATCTGCTTGTTAGGTTTAGGGTTTCTCATTAGGGATTTCATGGTTTATTAGATCTGTTATTATTTAGGATTCATTATCTTTCTTATTCTTCACCATAGGTTGTTTTTAATGCTAGATCTTTAATTAGTCATCTGGATTTAGATCTTAGGATTATTGATTGATATTAGAATATAATTGATTTTCCTCACAAAAAAATCTTTGGTGAGCAAAGTTACTTTTTGCAAAGAGATTTGAATTAGTGATTTTGTGAACTTATCTAAAATTGATTTTATTGCTGGTTTTTAACTTTAATTTTACAAAGCGATTTGAAATTTCGGGTTTAAAAACTTGGATAATATTTGCAGTGAGAACTGATTTATTTTACAATTGTGTTTAAAGTTCAAGAACGGTGCTTAATTAATGAATCCTGCTAGCTTAATTAATTAATTTGATTTTCCAAGATTTCCTGAGCATTTCCCTAGGCCTAACGTTTTTAATTCCTGAATTTATAACACTTTTTAATTATGTTTCTGCATTGTTTTTAAATTAATATTTTAATTAGCATAATTAAAAGATTATTAAATCTATTGGGTGAGTCTAGAGTTCTTGTGGATTTGATCCCTAAGTACTATAATTGATCTCTTAATTTGAGAGAGTAGCTCTAGGGTAAATTTGAGCATATCAGTGGTGTTTCTGGTGAGATATGAGGCTTAGAACGTTCTAGGAGCTTGCTAGGAGTGTTTTCTTGCTATTTTGAGGTTCAGAATCGTCTTGGCAAAGGTAAGTGAATGACCATTGCTTATCTAAGCTGGAGATCTCTCTGATTTGCTTGTTATGTGTTGTTAGGTTTGTTAGATTGTTATTTGAGACATTAGGAAGCTTTCTTGTGGCTTGGGATCGAGTTTTGTGGTTGTAGGAACAAAGATCTGGCGAGAAGCTTCGGGGGAAACGATGCTTGGCATGTGCATTGGTCGATGCACTTTGTGCGTCGATCGATGCAAGTGCAAGGATGGCATCTAAAAGCTAGGGTTTTCTTGTTATGTCGAGCATGCGTCGGTCGATGCAATGGGAGTATCAGTCGATGCAAGTGAACCTTGCATCGGTCGATGCATATCATGCGTCGGTCGACGCAACTCCAACCGGTGTCGGTTCGATGCATGCTTGGTGTCGGTCGATATAGAGTCCTGGTTTGTTATTGTTGATTGTTGATTGTTGGTTGATGGTTAGAGATGTCTCTATTGCTTGTGTGTATAGCCCAGTAGATGGGAGGATTGTCTTACTGAGTGTTTATAAAATACTCATGCATTGCAATTTGTGTTTGTGGTGCAGGTAAAGGCAAAGTGTGATCGTGGAATCAAGGCAATGAAGAGGCGGATGTTCTAGGGACTCTATTGGTTGTTGTCTACCATTGCTAGGTTGCTAGAGTTGGGTCATTAGAAACATTGCTAGGTTGTTGGTTCTATGATTCCTGTTGGTTGAGCTTTGGATATTGTTATGTTATAATTACTGGTTTATTATTGGATATTTATTGGATATTGGTATTGATTATTTCCACTGTTGATTGTGATTGTGGTTAGGGGGCTAGTGGATATGGGACCACTAGTTGTAGATTATTTATTATTATTATTATCATTTATTATTTTATTATTTTATAAATAAAATAAACGGGTCGTGTCATTTCAAATATCCAGCTGAGATAAAGACCAATTCAACTTTGCAGCAGCCCCAAGAAGCATTTTTACAGAAGTCAACTTAGCCACCGGTAAATATGTATCAATATAATCAAGACCTTCTTTTTGAGTGTACCCTTTAGCCACCAATCGAGCTTTATGTCGCTCTAGAGTGCCATCAGAATGATATTTGACCTTATAAACCCATTTGCAGCCAATAACATGCTTACCAGCAGGAAGAGAGCATATCGACCAAGTGTTAGTAGCTTCCAATGTTGTAATCTCTTCTCCCATTGCATTTTTCCAAACAATATGCTGCATAGCTTATGAATAGGTTGTAGGTTCAAATTCCCTTGAGATAGCGGTCAAGAAGAAATGATAAGGTCCAGATAATTTGTCATATGACAAATAGTGACACAGAGGGTAGAGTATATATGTGCTAATATGATAACAATGATAATCATGCAGATACACAAGTTGTTTCGTTTTCCTTGGAAAATAAATAACCATTTCGGTTAACTCATCGTTATCTGAAGACATATCAGCATTAACAGTAACTGAATCTTCTACAGCAACTGCATTCTCCGAATTTGGCTTAGACGTGTGAGTGATGGATGCAAAATCTTCTACTACAGAAACATCCTCAACACTGTCTTGTAGCTCAGTAACCTTATGTGCCTTGGGAATGATAACAGTTGGTTTATCCACTGCTAAACCATTACCAAAATCAGACACAGAAGGAAACAAATCCTGAATTTGCTGTTTCATGTCTCCAATTGCCAGAGGAAATAACTCTTCATGCAAAATGACATGTCTTGATACGAAGACATCATGAGTTTCAATGTTCAGAAGTTTGTAACCCTTAACGCCAGAAGGATATCCCAGAAAAATAGAAGCTCTTGCTCTTGGAGCAAACTTATGTCTCTGTTGTGGCGAAGTAGAAGCATAAGCCAAACATCCAAATGTTCTCAAAGCATCATACTCTGGTGGTTTCTGCATTAAGATCTCAAAAGTAGACTTATTAGACAACTGCTCTGTAGGTAATCTGTTTATCATAAAAACTGCAGTTATGATGCATTCACTCCATTATTCAAGAGGTATATGAGATTGAAACATTAGAGACCTTGCAACCTTGAGAAGATGTTGGTGCTTCCTCTCTACCACAGAGTTTTGTTGGGGAGTCTCTAGACAAGAGTGGTAGGATATTATCCCTTTTTCTCTGTAGAACTTTGTGAAATTGAACTCTGGAGCATTATCTGAACGCACTGCCTTGATCTTCGTATCAAATTGTGTTTCAACCATTGAAACAAAACCATGTAACACAGTGATAGCTTCTAATTTGTTTTTGAGTAGATACACCCATGTTGCTCGAGAATGATCATCCACAATAGTCAAGAAATATTTATATCCATCATAAGAAGGCACAGAAAATGGTCCCCAAGTGTCAATGTGAATCAAATCAAAAACTTTATTAGTCTTATTATTCTGAGCTACAAAAGGCAAGTGTTTCTCTTTGGCCAGATGACACACTTTTCAATGAAGATGTTCTACAATATTCTCTTTTGGGAATGAAACAGATAAAGACTCTAAAATAGACTTGAGCTTTTGAGTAGAAGGGTGACCCAATCTTTGATGCCAAATATGAAAGTCTGACTTTACGAAGACACAGAATGTAGGAGTAGCTTGATGTGATGGCTGAAACTGCAAGTCCAAGAAGTATAGCTATCAGGATACACGGAGAAACGCCGTTACAGGGCTGTTGCAGGGACTTAATGCAGAGTGTTGCATAGGATTCAGTTGGACGTTAGTCTATGATGTTATCGTTAATTATCTAGCTTATATAAACTCTTGTACAAGTCATTTGTTTAAATGAGAAATTCACAAACTTTTCTTAATTCTAATATGGTATCAGAGCATTAAACTCTTTTCTCATTCAAAAGTTTGTTACAATTTTTCTCAAGAAAATTCTCTTTTTTCGGGACTTTTTTTTCAAAATCTGATCTTCTTTGCTCATTTCGCTTAAGCTTGTAGTGTTAACCTTATCCCCGCCGATCATCATCGTCATGGCGAAGAAAAGAACCAAACAACTCAGGAATCGAGCAATTTCTCAGGATTATGGAGAAGATTCACCGATTGTTCATTGCTCTGCTTCTCGCATCGAACAAACAGATCCGGTCCACACCTCCATGACTTGTCTTCCTCCAGATTCCGATTCGATTGACAGCTATCACAATCCATACTACTTACAATCTGGAGATCATCCTGGTATGTCGATTGTAACTGAGATTCTCACTGGAGATAACTATAATACATGGATAATTACTATGCGAACTACTCTAGAAGCGAAGAATAAGATTAGATTTGTTGATGGATCTCTTCCTCGACCTCATGAATCTGATACTTTGCACAAAATCTGGATTCGTTGCAATAGTATGGTGAAGGTTTGGATGCTGAATGTAGTTTCCAAACAAATCTATGATAGCATTCTCTATTTTCAAGATGCTGCTGGAATTTGGAAAGATCTTTATAGACAGTTTCATAAGAGTAACTGAAAGACCCCAACCCGGACCTCCCAGTGTCCGCGGTCACAGCTTCCCCTCGGCCCTATTCCCGGCCGAATATCTTTTAACCCGTCCACTTAGCTTTGGCTCACGGCCTTGCTCTGTGGACCTTTATACGCAGCGGAATATAACTTTACCCTGACCATCCCTTGTGCTTAGCCATACAACCAACCAACCCCATTGGCTTTGCACATATTAGGGATGGGGACTTATAGTCCCTTCGGTTCACGGTGAACGGTTGCTCTATCGGCTTCCCGTACCACTCGTGTCCGAAGCTTACCGGACATACCGTCCGTTGACCTATCGGTCATATCTTGGTACCCCGGTCGACTCGTCGGTCTTGGTATCAGAGCCAGGTCCGATCAAACGATCCGACCCCATAATCGAATCGCCGATCCATGGACCGAGCCGATACTTCCGACTGACTCCTCGACCACCCGACTGATCCATTCGACCTACGGCTCGTATCGTCGATCCTTAGATCGCCCGATCCGACTAGCGATCGAATCACCAGTCGACCCTTGATCGATCCTTCCGTGGACGCAGATCGTCAATGACCATTCGATCGGTCCGACACTATGATCGAACCGTCGATC
>NW_010921709.1:89047-90649 GCF_000633955.1 Camelina sativa
CATACGTCCCCACAGGATCGCGCATGCTCTGATACCAACTTGAAAGACCCCAACCCGGACGTCCCAGTGTCCGCGGTCACGGCTTCCCCTCGGCCCTATTCCCGGCCGAATATCCTTTAACCCGTCCACTTAGCTTTGGCTCACGGCCTTGCTCTGGGGACCTTTATACGCAGCGGAATATAACTTTACCCTGACCATCCCTTGTGCTTAGCCATACAACCAACCAACCCCACTGGCTTTGCACATATTAGGGATGGGGACTTATAGTCCCTTCGGTTCACGGTGAACGGTTGCTCTATCGGCTTCCCGTACCACTCGTGTCCGTTGACCTATCGGTCATATCTTGGTACCCGGTCGACTCGTCGGTCTTGGTGTCAGAGCCAGGTCCGATCAAACGATCCGACCCCATAATCGAATCGCCGATCCACGGACCGAGCCGATACTTCCGACTGACTCCTCGACCACCCGACTGATCCATCCGACCTACTGCTCGTATCGTCGATCCTCAGATCGCCCGATCCGACTAGCGATCGAATCACCAGTCGACCCTTGATCGATCCTTCCGTGGACGCAGATCCTCAATGACCATTCGATCGGTCCGACACTATGATCGAACCATCGATCGTCCTGCGATCAGTCCGACTCCATGTCCGAACTGCCGCTAATCCTTCAATCGGCTCGACCCAATTGTCGACCCGTCGCTCGTCTCATCGTACCGTTGATAGAGAGGTAGCATGCGCATCAGTTCGGACGAGAATACTCGCCGAGCCGCACCCCCTTTTCTACTTCGGACTTGATGGACGATGGATGGACGATGATTTCGAAGACTGAAGGCAACGCCCTCTATTTATAGGGTCCTGGCCGAAGTCTAGGTCCCAAAAGGCACCTATCCGACGAGACCATTCGATCGTTCCTGTTCGATCGCACACGTTCGGCCGTGCTTGTCCGGCCGTGCCTGTTCGGCCATGACCGAACGTCTGTGTCGGTTCGGTCATGCCTCTTCGGTCATGCCTGTTCGATCATGACGCCTGTTCGGTCACGCCTGTCCGGTCGTACCTGTTCGGTCATGCCTGTTCGGTCGTGCCTGTTCGGTCACGCCTGTTCGGTCGTGCCTGTTTGGTCACGCCTGTTCGGTCGTGCCTGTTTGTCCCTACCTGTTCGTCACCGCGTCCTCTGACCGACACGAGCTCTCCAGCTGACTCGTACAGTCCACTATTGTCCAGCTGGCCGAGCTCGGTCGAGCTTCCTAGCAGCTGGTCGAGCTGTGCGAGAGCTGTCCGCAGCTGACTTAACTTGTTCGTCGAGCTCGCGGAGCTCGTTAAGCTCATATTCCAGCTGGTTGAGCTAGTAGCTTAGCTACTTAAGCTCGTTTAGCTATCGATTTCCTTAAAACAAATTGCCCCTCTTTAGGATCGCGGGACGCGGGCGTTACAAGTCTACCCCCCTTAAAATGAATTCGTCCTCGAATTCGGTGGGTTTAGTAATTCTCGATCTTTTGGTCGCTGTTTCCCGACCCTCTGGTCGATATGCTATGTGTTCGACGTTTTGAACAATCGCTCGATTCACGGGTGCATCGTGGCGAACACATTCCCGTTCCCAAGC
>NW_010921709.1:91134-97551 GCF_000633955.1 Camelina sativa
GTCACCGCGTCCTCTGACCGACACGAGCTCTCCAGCTGACTCGTACAGTCCACTATTGTCCAGCTGGCCGAGCTCGGTCGAGCTTCCTAGCAGCTGGTCAAGCTGTGCGAGAGCTGTCCGCAGCTGACTTAACTTGTTCGTCGAGCTCGCGGAGCTCGTTAAGCTCATATTCCAGCTGGTTGAGCTAGTAGCTTAGCTACTTAAGCTCGTTTAGCTATCGATTTCCTTAAAACAAATTGCCCCTCTTTAGGATCGCGGGACGCGGGCGTTACAGTAACCTTCCTCAGATCTATAACCTTGAACAAGAGATAAACTCTTTGCGTTAGGGAAATATGTCCTTATCTGAATACTACACCAAGAAGGTCACTCTCTGGGAGCGTTTGGATTGTACTAAGAATCTGATGGAAAATGGTGGATGTCGGTGCTCACAAGTTATGAAGCTATTGGATGATTATGAGACCACACACATCACTCAGTTTCTTATGGGCCTCGATGATGATTTTGCTAATATCAGAGGGCAAATATCGAATATGAAGCCACGACCTAATCTCTCTGATATGTACAACACACTACAAAAAAACTCAACATTGATAGTACATTGTTATAGCTTGGTTTGCTCAACTGCTATTGAAGTTAAGTTACAATTTTGGTTATCATATAATAGCTATTCAGTAATGCTATAATAGAATTTCAATAAGCGGGAAACAAAAATCTCTAATTCCGCCAAATACTTAGGCAAAAATAAGACTTTTTGCCTTCACTCTCTCTAATTTCCCTCTTCCTCGATAAACCTTATGAGATAAATTTTTTGCCTTCACTCTCATTTCCCTCTTTCTCTAATTGCCGCATTGTTTCTCTCAAACCCTAAAATTGGATATGTTTTTCTTAAAATCGGGTTTGTTGGATATGTTATCGAATCTGTTTTAGCTTCATATGTTCTCTGAATCTGCAGATCTGTTATAACTTTACTGATTCTGTAATATTATATTGTTTTGCAAGTTTTGTCGAGTAAAACAATGGTATTTTGAAGCTTATCTTTCTCTTATCACACAACAGGTTAGTACCATCTTCTCTTTGATTCTGTAAACCAATCGAGTTTGTTGTCTTTTTTGGTGTGTTTTCAGATTGCTTGGTGTAAAGTATACAAAATTATAGAGATTGTTTTGATTGAGTTATATATTATATGTGTTTGAGTTATTATATGTGTTTGAGTAGTTTGTTAATTGGTTCTAAAGGTTTAAATTAAGGTTAGAACTTATAATGGTGGACAAGGATTGGGTGCATCTTTGCAGGTAAGAATTTTAGTTATGTAACTTAGATGTTAGTAGGTGTTTGGAGTCTTTACTTGGTTTTTTTTTCGTTAACTCTGCAAAAAAATGAAGAGCTGATCCTGCGTATGAGAGAGGGGCTACAAATTTTGTACAAGCTGTGTATGTGGATATGGGAGACGTTGATTCGATTGTATGTCCTTGCATTGATTGCCGTAATATAGATCGACACACTAGCAGTAATGTATTTGATCATCTGGTAACAAGAGGAATGGATGAAGCATATAAGATGCAGTCTGATTGGTATCATCATGGAGAATTGAATCCAGTGGTTGATGGTGAAAGCAGTCAAAGTCAATGGAATGATGAGATTTTTGGATTATATCAAGCGGCTGAATATATGGATGAGGAGTTTGCTAATACGGATGAGTTGAGTCAGATTGCATAGGGTGAGGATTTGAAAGAAGATGAGTTCCTTGCAAAGCTTGTGGATGCTGAAACACCATTATATCCATCATGTGTCAACCATAGCAAGCTGTCAGCTATTGTATCACTGTTTAGACTAAAGACACATAATGGCTGGTCTGACAAGAGCTTCATTGATCTGTTGGAGACATTGGCAGAGATGTTACCAGAAGAGAATGTGCTGCACACATCACTACTATATGAGGTGAAATTTTTTTTGAAATCCTTTGATATGGGTTACCAGAAGATTCATGCATGTGTCAATGATTGCATCCTATTCAGAAAAAAGTACCAGACGCTTGAGAACTGTCTTAAATGCAAGGCTTCAAGATGGAAGACTAACATGCATACTGGAGAAGTAAAGAAAGGTGTCCCTCATAAAGTATTACGGTACTTCCCCATAATCCCACGCTTTAAGAGAATGTTTAGGTCTGTGGATATGGCTAAGGATTTAAGGTGGCACTTTTATAACAAGAGTGGCGATGGAAAACTCCGCCACCCTGTGGATTCAGTCACATGAGATCAGATGAATGCTAAATACCCTTCATTTGCATATGAAGAAAGAAATCTGAGGCTTGGACTTTCCACTGTTGGATTTATTCCATTCAACATGAAGAATACCATGTATAGTTGCTGGCCTGTTATGTTCGTAAACTACAATCTGCCACCTGACTTATGCATGAAGAAGGAGAACATCATGCTTACATTGCTAATTCCTGGTCCACAACAGCCGGGTAATAATATAGATGTCTACTTAGAACCACTCATTGAGGATCTACAACATATGTGGAACGATGGGGAGTTAACATATGATGCCATTAGTAAATCAACTTTTACTCTTAAGGCAATGCTGCTATGGACGATTAGTGATTTCCCTGCATATGGGAATCTTGCAGGCTGCAAAGTAAAAGGTAAAATGGGATGTCCTTTATATGGGAAAAAATACAGACAGTATGTGGTTGAAGTTCAGTAGAAAACATGTCTACATGGGCCATAGAAAGGGTCTGCCACCAACACATAATTTTCGGTGGAAGAAGTCTTGGTTGGATGGAAAAGCTGAACACGGGAAAAATAAAAGAGTATTAAGTGGGCAGGAAATTTCTCAACACTTAAAAATTTTCAAAAACAACTTTGGCAATTTGAAACAGTCTGCATGTAAGAGGAAAAAGATGGCATCAACTGGATTGGGTTCTAATAGTGAGGATTTATCTAGTGAATCTGAGGAAGATGAAGAGGAAGAGATNGGATATGGCTAAGGATTTAAGGTGGCACTTTTATAACAAGAGTGGCGATGGAAAACTCCGCCACCCTGTGGATTCAGTCACATGAGATCAGATGAATGCTAAATACCCTTCATTTGCATATGAAGAAAGAAATCTGAGGCTTGGACTTTCCACTGTTGGATTTATTCCATTCAACATGAAGAATACCATGTATAGTTGCTGGCCTGTTATGTTCGTAAACTACAATCTGCCACCTGACTTATGCATGAAGAAGGAGAACATCATGCTTACATTGTTAATTCCTGGTCCACAACAGCCGGGTAATAATATAGATGTCTACTTAGAACCACTCATTGAGGATCTACAACATATGTGGAACGATGGGGAGTTAACATATGATGCCATTAGTAAATCAACTTTTACTCTTAAGGCAATGCTGCTATGGACGATTAGTGATTTCCCTGCATATGGGAATCTTGCAGGCTGCAAAGTAAAAGGTAAAATGGGATGTCCTTTATATGGGAAAAAATACAGACAGTATGTGGTTGAAGTTCAGTAGAAAACATGTCTACATGGGCCATAGAAAGGGTCTGCCACCAACACATAATTTTCGGTGGAAGAAGTCTTGGTTGGATGGAAAAGCTGAACACGGGAAAAATAAAAGAGTATTAAGTGGGCAGGAAATTTCTCAACACTTAAAAATTTTCAAAAACAACTTTGGCAATTTGAAACAGTCTGCATGTAAGAGGAAAAAGATGGCATCAACTGGATTGGGTTCTAATAGTGAGGATTTATCTAGTGAATCTGAGGAAGATGAAGAGGAAGAGATAGACGAGGAGGAGATATCAAGATGGAAGAAAAGGTCAATCTTTTTCAGACTACTTTATTGGGAGGTGTGTTAAGTCTTCTGACATGTTCTATTTTATTCCTATTTTCAATTAGGCTTTGTTTGAGACTTATTTTTGTTTACTGTTTGTATGTTGGTTAGGAGCTACCCGTAAGATATAACCTTGATGTAATGCATGTGGAGAGAAATGTGGCTGTGAGTATAGTATCGACATTGTTGCATTGTGGGAAATCTAAGGATGGTCTTAATGCTCGCAAAGATCTGGAGGTCCTTGGTATTAGGAAGGAATTGCATCCTAAAACACAAGAAAAAATAACATACTTACCTACAGCAGTTTGGTCTTTGTCCAAGGGAGAGAAAAATATATTTTGTAGGCGACTTTTTGATTTCAAAGGCCTAGATGGATACTGCTCAAACATATCAAGAGGCGTATCACTACAAGACTGTAAGGTCACAGGTCTGAAATCCCACGATTATCACGTGATAATGCAACAACTTCTTCCAATTGCACTTAGAGGTTTGTTACCCAAAGGTCCGAGGGTAGCAATTGTACGCTTATGCGCATTCTTCAATCAGTTGTGTNTTGTGTCAGCAAGTAATTGATAGGGATCAGATATTGGCAATGGAAGCTGAGATTGTTGAAACTCTTTGCATGTTTGAAAGATATTTTCCTCCAACTTTCTTCGATATCATGGTGCATTTGACGGTACATCAAGGACGTGAAGCTCGGCTAGGTGATCCAGTTCATTTTAGATGGATGTACCCATTTGAGAGGTATATGAAAGTTCTTAAAGAATATGTGAGAAACACTGCAAGACCAGAGGGGTGTACTGCTGAATGCTACCTTTCAGAAGAATGCATTCGGTTTTGTAGTGAATTTTTGAAAAAGACTACAAATTTTCAAGAAAAGATGGATATAAACACTGACTTTGAGAACAACACGGTTCTGGAAGGACGTCCAATATCTGCAGGCACTCAAATCACTTTTACTGAAACGGAGAAGAAAATAGCCCATATGACTGTCATACAAAATATGGCTGTCGTTGATCCTTATGTTGAGTAAGTGCCACAAGTTTCACAAATTTCTATTTATATATATTAATTATTATGGCTGTCGTTGACCCTTCTTGTTTTTTTTTGTTATCTTCCAAGTGAACATCTGCAGCATCTACAATAATCAAATGGAAGATGTAGACGAGATGTGTCAAGTTTATGGAGCTTGCATACTCATAATTTTGCATCATGGCTAAAAGAACAGGCTAGTTAGCACTGATCAGAATATATTTGTCTTGTTTGTTTCTATAGTTTTGCCTGTCCTCAATCATTTTTTTTTTTTTTTTTTTTACAGATACCTCTTGATTCCAACAGACATGAGGAAACACTTAAATGGTTGGCATATGGTCCTCGTAGTTGTGCACGGTTGTATACAGGTTATATTGTGAATGGGCAGCGGTTTCACACAGTCTCAGTTGATAACAAAGCTAATTAGCTAGTTTTAATTAGTTAAGGCTAAGCTAATTAATCAACTTATATATATATATATATGCCTAATGTTATGTATTTTGGATTCAGACTTTACAACCTATGTTGAATGACTTTGTAGACTTTTGTTCTGAATGTTGAATTGGAGACAGGTTTATGTTTAATGATTTAAATCTCTACTTGTTCTGTTAATTGGTTTATAGATTTAAACAGGTTTATAGCTTTCTGGGAACAAATATAATTGGACAATAAAAAAAACAATTCAATTCATATATCATAGCTCTGATAATTTGTTCTGAAACAGTATACTACATCTAATAAAAATGCTATAAGTATATTATATATAATAATTCTCAAAAGTTATTGTATAAAAATATATTATAGCATTGAAGTCATGCTGCACCAATATATTTCAAAGCAANTATTTGTCTTGTTTGTTTCTATAGTTTTGCCTGTCCTCAATCAATTTTTTTTTTTTTTTTTTTTACAGATACCTCTTGATTCCAACAGACATGAGGAAACACTTAAATGGTTGGCATATGGTCCTCGTAGTTGTGCACGGTTGTATACAGGTTATATTGTGAATGGGCAGCGGTTTCACACAGTCTCAGTTGATAACAAAGCTAATTAGCTAGTTTTAATTAGTTAAGGCTAAGCTAATTAATCAACTTATATATATATATATATGCCTAATGTTATGTATTTTGGATTCAGACTTTACAACCTATGTTGAATGACTTTGTAGACTTTTGTTCTGAATGTTGAATTGGAGACAGGTTTATGTTTAATGATTTAAATCTCTACTTGTTCTGTTAATTGGTTTATAGATTTAAACAGGTTTATAGCTTTCTGGGAACAAATATAATTGGACAATAAAAAAAACAATTCAATTCATATATCATAGCTCTGATAATTTGTTCTGAAACAGTATACTACATCTAATAAAAATGCTATAAGTATATTATATATAATAATTCTCAAAAGTTATTGTATAAAAATATATTATAGCATTGAAGTCATGCTGCACCAATATATTTCAAAGCAAAAGATAATTGCTATTGTATAAGGACCTACGATAACAAAAATCTACGTGTTATATAATAACAAATAATAGCATCAAAATATTGCTATA
>NW_010921709.1:99256-108953 GCF_000633955.1 Camelina sativa
TTTTTTACAGATACCTCTTGATTCCAACAGACATGAGGAAACACTTAAATGGTTGGCATATGGTCCTCGTAGTTGTGCACGGTTGTATACAGGTTATATTGTGAATGGGCAGCGGTTTCACACAGTCTCAGTTGATAACAAAGCTAATTAGCTAGTTTTAATTAGTTAAGGCTAAGCTAATTAATCAACTTATATATATATATATATGCCTAATGTTATGTATTTTGGATTCAGACTTTACAACCTATGTTGAATGACTTTGTAGACTTTTGTTCTGAATGTTGAATTGGAGACAGGTTTATGTTTAATGATTTAAATCTCTACTTGTTCTGTTAATTGGTTTATAGATTTAAACAGGTTTATAGCTTTCTGGGAACAAATATAATTGGACAATAAAAAAAACAATTCAATTCATATATCATAGCTCTGATAATTTGTTCTGAAACAGTATACTACATCTAATAAAAATGCTATAAGTATATTATATATAATAATTCTCAAAAGTTATTGTATAAAAATATATTATAGCATTGAAGTCATGCTGCACCAATATATTTCAAAGCAAAAGATAATTGCTATTGTATAAGGACCTACGATAACAAAAATCTACGTGTTATATAATAACAAATAATAGCATAAAAATATTGCTATAGTATCTTTGCCAATCATAGCATACGCAAACAACGCTATCGTATGGGTGACACCTACCATGGCTGCCGGTGTCACAGCATTTGCGATTTCGCTGTGAAATACCTACCATAGCAGTTTTTCTGCGCTAACAATGTACATATCTCTTGTAGTGACATGTTGGAGCCTGATGAGGCTCAACAACAACGCACCAGTAAGAAGCCTAATCCGTCTTCTTTCCAAGTTAAAGCTCAGATGAATGCGTATCAACCAAAGGGATTTCAGAAACCTCAAATCTCTTGTACACATTGTGGTTTAAATGGACACACTATTGATGTATGCTATAAAATTCATGAATTCCCTCCGGGTTGGAAACCAAAAAATCAGAGACAGAACTCTGCTCAAAGGTTTAATGCACCAGCGGCAGCCAATCTTGCTCTTACTGATCCTGGATCAGACTATGACAGGGAAAAAACACTCAATCCTGAACAGTTACAATACTTGGTATCTTATCTCAACTCAAAGCTGCAGCCTCAACAATCTACAGGACATGCTCACGCTAGCTCCTCGACTGCAACTATCACTGAGATAACTTCTCCTGGTTCTTGGGGTCTGAATCCTATGGATTGCCAAATGACTCGTACATTCTTTCCTTCAATATTCTGCACATTGTCTACAGAGAATCAATCATATTTCTATTCTTTGTCTGACAACACAGAAAAAATGAATTCTTGGGTTATTGACACTGGTGCTACGCGTCATGTTACCCATGATTAAAGCTTGTTTCAGCATATGATACCTATTCACGATACAACAGTGAAGCTAGCTAATGGTGTTGGTGTGAGAATACAGGGTTTAGGAAATATAAAACTCAACGATAAGCTTTTGCTTATTGATGTTTTATATATCCCTCAATTCAAGTTCCATTTACTAAGTGCGAGTTCATTAACTGCAGAGATTAAATGTGGCTTGTGGTTTGACACTTATGGTTGTGAAATTCAGGATCTTACAAAGGGGTTGATGATTGGCAGAGGTAGATTACACAACAAGCTTTACTTCTTTGACTTGCAGTGTCAGCCATCAGATCAAGTTACTCCTACATTTTGTGTCTCAATAAAGTCAGACTTTCATATTTGGCATCAAATAATTGATTTGCAAGATAGTGTGGAGGCTAACTTGCTAATTTCAATCTCTATCTCGTAGAGTTCATGCCAAGGCTTACATGAAAATGGACCTAGCTCATCAGTGACCAGCAATGCACATCCCTAAGATATTAACTCCATTCAAGGCTACTATATATCTTCAATAAAAGAACTCTCAATTGAATTTGGGTGACTGTAACCTGCATAATATCCTTAGGCCAAGTCCACCGGAGAAACGTTGCAACATTTCTTTAAAAAGGAAAATATATTATTTTTATCATATTTATATATTTTTTATTTTTTATTTGTAGTATCCATTAGAAAAGTGACACATGTTTCTTTAATATGAGGAACGTTTCTTCTGGAACTAACTTCAGTATCGATTCTTTCCATTTTTTTCTCCCTCTCATTACTATATATTTTTTTAAAGAACTCTTTTGATTAGTATCTCCCAGTGGAGATGTCCTTATGCGTCTCCGTTCCAGTCTCACAAGCTCTTCTATAAAAGATTGATTGCAAAAGTTGTTGTTCCAGTCTCAGTTGAAATATTTTTTATCAGCCTTAAAAAGTTTTTGGGTATAATAAAAACCCAACTTAACAAGTAACAATCGAATACGTTGGAATGTGTTATTAACTTTGGATAAAAGATATTTCTCATTAATGAATCTGAAAGTATATAGAGAGTATTTATACTCTATACAACAAGTGTAATTAGTTAGGAAGCTAAAGGAGACTTCTCTATACTAATACACTATAATAAACCTTATACAATAATAACTCAATATACCCCCCTCAAGCCGAAAATTCTTACATAGAATAGAGGCTTGAAAGAGATAACCGTTGGAGCAAATGATGAAAGGGAACAGGGTGCAGTGGCTTCGTAAGAATATCAGCCAACTGATTCTCTGAGCTCACATGAAAAAGCTTAAGAGAACCATTCTTAACCTGATCTCGTGTCAAATGGCAATCTATTTCCACATGCTTCGTCCGTTCGTGGAAGACGTCATTGCTCGCTATATGAATAGCTGATTTGTTGTCACAAAACAGCTTCGTCTGAGTTACTGGTGTGATGCGCAAGTCTCGTAAAATCTGTCGAAACCAGAGTAATTCCTTCGTTGTTTGCGCCATACTCCGATACTCAGCTTCTGTGCTACTTGAACTCACTATATCCTGCTTCTTCGACTTCCAAGATATAAGCGAAGTACCAAGAAAGATGCACATACCAGTGATTGACCTCCGTGAGTCTTTGCAAGTTCCCCAGTCTGCATCAGCAAAGCCATTGAGACAAACCTTCAAAGAAGCAGAGTAGAAAAGTCCTTGTCCGGGATTACTCTTCAAGTATTTGAGAACATTGCGAGCAGCCTGTAGATGGATATCCGTAGGACATGAAAGAAACTGGCTCAACTTATTCACTGCGAAGGTTATATTGGGTCTGGTGATGTAGAGATAAAGCAATCGTCCTATCAACTCTCGGTAGGGTCGCTCATCAGATAAGAGAACCCCTGTCTCTTTTGTAAGAACAACCTTGGGATCCATGGGAATATTATTAGGTTTGCAACCCAATAAGCCTGAATCTGCCAACAAATCAAGACAATATTTCCTTTGGCAGACTGATATGCCACTAGCATTTCTAGCTATTTCTAAGCCAAGGAAAAACTTTGCTGGAACTAGATCCTTCGTCTTGAAAAGTTTAGCAAGATAAGTCTTTACGGAGGCAACAGCCTGATCATCGTTGCTTGCTATCAAAATGTCGTCAACATAGACAATTAGAGCAATATAAGATATACCTTTCTCCTTAACAAAGAGTGTGTTGTCAGCATAGGATTGAGAAAAGCCATCATCTAGAAGAGCCTTGGAGAAGCATCGATACCATTGCCTTGAATCCTGCTTTAAGCTGTATATAGACTTGTTTAGTTTGCAAACAGCATTCAGTGGTAAGACCCCAGAAGAAGGCGTATACCCCTGCGGTAGACTCATGTATATCTCCTCATCAAGATCACTATGCAAAAAAGCACTTGTAACATCCATTTGAGTCAGACTCCAACCATTCTTAGCTGCCAAGTCTAAGATTAATTTGACACTAGCAAGACGAGCCACAGGGGAAAAAGTGTCAAAGTAATCGACCCCTTCCTGTTGAGTGTACCCTTTAGCAACTAAGCGAGCCTTATAACGCTCTATGGAACCATCCGCAAAGTATTTGATCGTGTAGACCCACTTACAGCCCACCACATTCTTACCAGGAGGCAATTCGACAACATTGAAAGTCTGGGTCCGCTCCATGTTGTCCAACTCCACATTCATAGCCTCAGTCCACTTCTCTGATGCTATAGCTTGATAAAAGTTTTTGGGTTCTGTTTCGAGAGAGACAGATAGAATGTAGGATCTATAGGGTGGTTTGATGTTAGAATAAGTGAGATAAGAAGAAAGAGGATAAGGAGTGGTAAGCTTTTTGGCGGATGATGAAGTAGATGTGGGAGAAGTGGGAGAAGTGGAAGATGAAATGTGAAAAAGAGAACAGTGATAGTAAGAGAGATAACCTGGTGCTCTAGAGGTTCGCCGTGGCCTGCCATTTGATGGTGAAACAGTGGTCATCTCGGTAGTCACAGACTCATTAACAGACGAGTCACCAGTAGATGCATACGATGGTGATGCATGAAATGTGGATGAATGAGATGTAGGATTATGAAAATAGTCGATGCTATGAGGTATATCTAAAGGTAATGTAGAAATGTCAAAAGGGTCAGTTGACCGAAAAACAGAGTTATTTTCGATAAAAGGGAAAACGTTTTCGTGGAACACAACATTGCGAGAAACAGAAATCTGATTATTATCTAGATGTAAGACCTTATAACCTTTGTAGCCAAAAGAATACCCTAAAAAGAAACATTTATCAGCTCGTGGACTAAACTTGTGGCGATCTTTAGAGAGGGTAGAAACATAGCAAAGACAGCCAAAGGTTCGTAAAAAAGAATAATCCGGTTTCTTGTTCTTAAGAAGTTCATAGGGAGTGCGATTTTGTAATAAAGGAGAAGGTGTCCTATTTATAAGAAACACAGCAGTGAGGAGACAATCTGTCCAGTACTCTAAAGGTATCCTAGACTGAAAAAGAAGAGCTCGAGCAACATTCAAAATATGTTGGTGTTTGCGTTCAACAACAGAGTTCTGTTGAGGTGTATAAGCACATGAAAACTGGTGTATCATACCATGCGTTTTAACTAGATCAGTAAAAGCAAGTTCTGGGGCATTATCAGTCCTAATTTTCTTAATATTCGTTCCGTATTGAGTAAAAACATGTTGTATAAAAGATGGAAAAACATTAATGACATCATTTTTATTTCTTAAAAGATATACCCAAGTTGCTCTAGTACAATCATCAACAATAGTAAGAAAATATCTAAAACTTTCTATAGACTCAACAGAGAAAGGACCCCAAACATCTAGATGGATCAAATCAAAAGGAGTAGAAGATAGATGATTATTTGAAATGAAAGGTAACCTTTTCTGCTTAGCTAGAGGACAGACATCACATGGTGTATTACACTTGAGACTAGTAGAAGGTAATGTACTAGAAAGAAGCTTTAACTTGTCCGGGGATAGATGTCCAAGGCGTTGATGCCAAAGATGCCCATCAATTTCCAAGGATCCAGAGAAATGCGAAGATGCGGATGATGATGCAGTGGACGAAGACGTAAGTGTAGACGATGAATCAAGATGGAGAATGTAAAGATTATGCAATAGGAACCATTTACCAATCATCAAGCCCTGAATAGACTCCTGAAGATAACATGAATGAGGATAAAAATGAGTAGAACCTTGGTTATGTTGTAAAAGACTACTAATAGAAATGAGATTGAATTTAAAAGATGGGACATGAAGAACATTATGCAAGATGAGTGTTTTTGTCAACTGAACAGTTCCACAATGTGTGATAGCTACCTTAGCCTCATTTGGTAATGAGACTGTAACTCTAGAAACTGTAACTGTTTCACTAAAAAATGTCAAGTCAGAGCAAACATGACTAGTTGCTCCAGTGTCTATAATCCAACTACCATGAGGAATGTGTTTGGACAGAGAAGATAAACATTGATGCTGAAAAGTAAGGCGGTTGTTCTCAAAACGAAGAGAAGAAGATGGCAAAATAGAAGGAAATGCGAAAGAATTACCAGAAGAAGATTGTATAGCCATAGCACCATGATCAGTGATAGATGAGACTTGAGAAGATGAAGCTGGACTCTCTGAAGGTTTAACCTGAGCATTCAGTTGCTGAAGAAGAGCCTGTATCTGATCACCAGTGAGAGTGGTAACATCAAGATTGACATTCGATTGTGATGGAGCTTATTGTTGTGGATAAGACGAAGGCTGCTCAGTGATGATGTTAGCAACAACATGTGTCTGAGGACGAAGATGATTAGAAGATTGTCCTCGAGACTGATTCACCGGAGCAGAAGGACATTGAGAAGCAGGATAGCTAGCAAATGTACTCTTAAAGCCTGGTATATAACCTGGTGGATAACCATGCAACTTAAAGCATTTCTGCACTACATGTCCAGTTTGACCACAATGAGTACATACAGGTCGAGAACCCTTAGGTCGATAGTTATTTTGAACCGTAGCATAGGCAACATTGTCATATGGTCCTTGATAAGAAGCATTCTCCTGAATGGGAGCCGAGGGAGCCAAGGTCTGAAAGATCATGTTAGCAGGCTTTGGTTTAATAGTCTTCTATCGTTCATCAGAGGTGACCATATTAAAAGCTTCCTCAATACTTGGAATCGGCTTCAACATCAGAATGTGTCGACGAGTAGAATCATACGACTCATTAAGACCCATCAAGAACTTAGTCACTCTACTTCGTTCTTGAAGTTTCTCCCACAAAGCAGCTGCATTGCACTCACACTTACACACGTACACACTGGCAGCTCTACATAGTTCTTATACTCTTCCCATAAAGTCACCAAGAGAGTATAGTAAGAAGTAACATCTAGCGATCCTTGCTGAATCGAATTCAACTTCTGCTCTATTTCAAATAACCTCGGAGCATCATCTTGTTTAAAACGAGACATTAAATTCTTCCAAATACCTTCTGTGGTAGAGATAAACAATAAGCTCGCTCCAATTTTTTTATCAACAGAGTTAATGATCCAAGTTGAAACAATATCATTGCAACGCGACCAAGAACCAAAATCACGATGATCATCAGGAGGTTTCTTGATCGTTCCATCTATAAAACCTAGCTTGTTCCGAACATTAAGAGCAACTCGAACTGACCTTCGCCAAGAGTAGAAATCAGCTCCAGACGTGAGACGATCGGATACGATACTCATCCCCGCATGATCTGAGCTGTGTAGAGAGAAAGGATTCTCATAATGATCTGTTATAGTCGTCGGAGCTTGATTCGCAACTGGAGGCATGATTCGAATCAGAGATTAGACCGTGCGATAGGAAGTAACAACCCAAACCTAATCAAGAGAGAACAACCCAATCAAACCAATTAAGACTCGGGTAAGCAAAGACGAACAGAGAACGAGAACAATTCCAACAAGATTCGCAACAAAAGAGGATAGAATGTGAAGATTTGAGGCGCTCATCGAAAAAGAACAAGAAAAATCTCCAACAAATCGAGAGGATTCAATGGGGGAACGAAAGATCGGAGTTCAAATGAAGAAGAAAGAGATCGAATTGAAGAGAAGATCGAAAGCGAAGCTCAAAAACGCCATCAATGGAGTTCAAAAAAAGTTTGTTACACGGAATGAGAAATTTTATTTTGCTTTGATACCATATTAACTTTGGATAAAAGATATTTCTCATTAATGAATCTGAAAGTATACAAAGAGTATTTATACTCTATACAACAAGTGTAATTAGTTAGGAAGCTAAAGGAGACTTCTCTATACTAATACACTATAATAAACCTTATACAATAATAACTCAATATGTGTATATTCTAAATTAACACACGTTCTTATATAAAATGAGAAAGTGAGGAGACTTTAATTAGCACGAATGAAAAAGAAACAGATCTACCACCTCTTAAATTTTTTTAAGATAAAACAATAATGAGACTTAGTACTTCATATCCAGGCTCATCGTGAGTTCCATTTTTATAGTTCTTTAATCATTTCTTCTTCTTAATCTCCACTTCGTGACATCCTCTACCCTCAGGTGCGACAAGTAGCTTTCTACCGCTACGGCTGAAGTGGGAATATTTTGGAAAATTTCCATTTAATAAACAGATTGATTAGACGAAGTAGAAATAGTTGAAAGAGATAATTAGAAGCAATAGTTAAGAACATAATTAAAATAAATGGTACTTGGTTACAACTATAATGCTAAAAATGATAAATAAATAAAAGTACTCTTAACCTTTTTCTCTATATTTCCTTCTTTGTATCACTTTTAGTTAATTTATATATCCTTAAAAAATTTATACAGTATATTTTGATAATTAATAATATAAAATTAAAATAGAGAAATTAGGTGAAAAATAAATATAAACGAGGAACAGTATTATATTTCCCTATTTATTAACTGATATGTAACTATTTTACTTTTCAACATTGACTATGTCCGTACTTGGAAATCCACGGCAAAGACTAGTTTCGTTGGCGCTTGATGTAGTGCCTTTCATTCTCGCGCTCTTTCTCTCTCTCTCTCTCTCTCTCTCTCTCTCGCATCTCCGGTCCCTCTCTCCGGCGATCTTCATCTTCTTCTTCCATCCTCCGGCGAAATTTCTCAAGATTACCAAAGAAAAAACCGCAATTTCCAAGAACACCACAGCCGTTACCACCTAAAAACAGTGAACGCTTTCTCTTGATTTCCGAGCACACCTCACTTTCATCGGAAACTTCCCCAACTCAAGAAGCTAGGGTTTCGAAATTTCACATTTTTTCCAAGAATTATGATATAGAAGAGGTTTTTTTATTTATTATTATTTTGGAGTTTAGCGCGGAATTTGATGGTTAGAACGGCGGAGACTTCACGTAGTCTTGTTTGCTTAGGATGACCGGTGCTGCTTCACCGTGTGATCGGAGAGGGTTTTGGTATTTTGGTAAACCCCTCTCATGGAATGGCAGATCTTGTGAGCTATGGTAATATCGAGCGAGACATCGAACAGGTCCTCTCTTCTTCTTTCCTCTCTTTTTTATATAATTTTGATGATTTCTCCTAGTCTCACTAGATGTGTTTGAATCTTGTTGGCAAATTTTGTTTTTTGTTTTTTGTTTTTTTTGTTTTTTTTTTTAGGAAAATTTTAATTTTAATTTTCGTCTTCTAAGTGGTGTCCCTGTAATTTTGAACTTTTAGTTACAAACTAGTTTTTGTCTCATCAAGATCTTCACAGAAGCCCTTCCATATGTTTTGCAGGCTCTAATTGCTTTGAAGAAAGGTGCTCAACTGTTGAAATATGGTCGGAAAGGAAAGCCTAAGTTTTGTCCATTTAGACTCTCCAACGTGAGTGTCCTTTAGATTAAAAAGGGATTACACTTCGGTTCAAAATGGTTTTGCTGTAAATTTGTTCTGAGCCTTGCAATCTTTCCATGAGGTTCTTTGTGGTGCTATTAAGGCTGAGGAATGGCAGATCTTTGTGTTTGGTCAAATATAAGCCTTTTATTCTTACCACCTTGGACATGTTATTTGCAGGATGAGACATCTTTAATCTGGATTTCAAATGGTGGAGAAAAACGTCTCAAGTTAGCAACTGTATCTAAGATTGTTCCAGGACAACGAACTGTAATATCTCTTGAATTTCTACTTTTTTTTTGTTTCGATGCAGTATCAAACAAAGGCATCAAAATTTATGAGTAGCATGTTATGACTTTGATCACGTTTATGCTATCAGGCTGTTTTCCAACGTTACCTTCGCCCTGAAAAGGATTATTTATCTTTTTCTCTCGTATACTCCAACAGGAAGCGGACTCTTGATTTGGTAA
>NW_010921709.1:115603-125165 GCF_000633955.1 Camelina sativa
TCTCTCTCTCTCTCCGGCGATCTTCATCTTCTTCTTCCATCCTCCGGCGAAATTTCTCAAGATTACCAAAGAAAAAACCGCAATTTCCAAGAACACCACAGCCGTTACCACCTAAAAACAGTGAACGCTTTCTCTTGATTTCCGAGCACACCTCACTTTCATCGGAAACTTCCCCAACTCAAGAAGCTAGGGTTTCGAAATTTCACATTTTTTCCAAGAATTATGATATAGAAGAGGTTTTTTTATTTATTATTATTTTGGAGTTTAGCGCGGAATTTGATGGTTAGAACGGCGGAGACTTCACGTAGTCTTGTTTGCTTAGGATGACCGGTGCTGCTTCACCGTGTGATCGGAGAGGGTTTTGGTATTTTGGTAAACCCCTCTCATGGAATGGCAGATCTTGTGAGCTATGGTAATATCGAGCGAGACATCGAACAGGTCCTCTCTTCTTCTTTCCTCTCTTTTTTATATAATTTTGATGATTTCTCCTAGTCTCACTAGATGTGTTTGAATCTTGTTGGCAAATTTTGTTTTTTGTTTTTTGTTTTTTTTGTTTTTTTTTTTAGGAAAATTTTAATTTTAATTTTCGTCTTCTAAGTGGTGTCCCTGTAATTTTGAACTTTTAGTTACAAACTAGTTTTTGTCTCATCAAGATCTTCACAGAAGCCCTTCCATATGTTTTGCAGGCTCTAATTGCTTTGAAGAAAGGTGCTCAACTGTTGAAATATGGTCGGAAAGGAAAGCCTAAGTTTTGTCCATTTAGACTCTCCAACGTGAGTGTCCTTTAGATTAAAAAGGGATTACACTTCGGTTCAAAATGGTTTTGCTGTAAATTTGTTCTGAGCCTTGCAATCTTTCCATGAGGTTCTTTGTGGTGCTATTAAGGCTGAGGAATGGCAGATCTTTGTGTTTGGTCAAATATAAGCCTTTTATTCTTACCACCTTGGACATGTTATTTGCAGGATGAGACATCTTTAATCTGGATTTCAAATGGTGGAGAAAAACGTCTCAAGTTAGCAACTGTATCTAAGATTGTTCCAGGACAACGAACTGTAATATCTCTTGAATTTCTACTTTTTTTTTGTTTCGATGCAGTATCAAACAAAGGCATCAAAATTTATGAGTAGCATGTTATGACTTTGATCACGTTTATGCTATCAGGCTGTTTTCCAACGTTACCTTCGCCCTGAAAAGGATTATTTATCTTTTTCTCTCGTATACTCCAACAGGAAGCGGACTCTTGATTTGGTAAAAAACCTCAGTTACTTTCTCTTCAGCATGTATTGTCTGCCTCTGGATATGTGAAGTTAAAAAGATTACCTTATATTCAGATTTGCAAGGACAAAGTTGAGGCAGAAGTGTGGATAGCTGGCCTAAAAGCTTTGATATCTGGTCAAGCTGGCCGCTCTAAAATTGACGGCTGGAGTGATGGAGGCCTCTCTATTGCTGTAAGTAATGAGCATTCCTAACGCGGACAGCGTCAGTTTCATTGATGTTGCAAATGTATTTCTCTCTTCTCAAGATAAGTCTCATTTAGATTTTCCTGAAGTTTGTTTTGTTTCATTTCATCATTTTCAGGACAGCAGAGACTTGACTTTAAGCAGTCCTACCAACAGTTCAGTTTGTGCTTCTCGAGATTTTAGCATTGTTGAGACGCCCTCCAATTCAAACACTTTTCCCAGGACTTCTAGAACTGAGAATTCTGTCAGTTCTGAAAGATCACATGTGGCATCAGAGAGCCCAAATATGTTAGTAAGAGGACCTGGATCAGACGTTTTCCGGGTTAGTGTCTCTAGTTTTCAAAGCAGCTCAAGTCATGGTTCTGCTCCAGATGATTGTGATGCTCTAGGTGATGTTTATATATGGGGTGAAGTGCTATGTGATAGTGTTGTCAGAGTCGGGGCTGATAGGAATGCTTCTTGTGTTGGTTCAAGGTCTGATGTTCTGATACCAAAGCCATTGGAATCCAATGTTTGTTTGGATGTCCATCACATAGCATGTGGTGTTAAGCATGCTGCTCTAGTCTCTAGGCAAGGTGAGGTTTTTACGTGGGGTGACGCATCGGGAGGACGTCTTGGCCATGGAATGGGAAAAGATGTTAGTGGTCCTCAGCTTATTGAGTCTCTAGCTGCTACTAGTGTTGATTTTGTTGCCTGCGGTGAGTTCCATACGTGCGCTGTCACAATGACAGGAGAGATTTACACATGGGGTGATGGAACACACTGTGTTGGACTTCTTGGCCATGGTACCGATGTAAGTCACTGGATACCAAAGAGAATATCAGGTCCTCTTGAAGGTCTTCAAGTTGCGTCCGTATCTTGTGGACCGTGGCACACTGCTTTGATCACATCAACTGGACAGCTTTTTACTTTTGGAGATGGGACATTTGGTGTTTTAGGGCATGGTGACAAGGAAACTGTATTTTACCCGAGAGAAGTTGAATCTTTATCTGGTTTGAGGACTATTGCCGTTGCATGTGGTGTATGGCATGCTGCTGCAATAGTAGAAGTCATTGTCACTCAGTCAAGTTCAAGCATTTCATCAGGAAAGCTGTTCACATGGGGTGATGGTGACAAGAGCCGTCTTGGTCATGGAGATAAAGAGTCTCGGCTTAAACCCACATGTGTATCAGCTCTAATTGACCATTCTTTTCACAGAGTTGCATGTGGACATAGTTTAACAGTTGGCTTGACCACATCGGGGAAAATTTACACGATGGGTAGTACTGTTTATGGTCAACTAGGCAATCCCAATGCTGATGGGAAGCTTCCTTGCTTAGTAGAGGATAAACTAACTAAGGATAGTGTTGAAGAAATAGCATGCGGAGCTTATCATGTAGCAGTCTTAACGTCTCGAAATGAAGTATTTACATGGGGAAAGGGTGCGAATGGGAGATTAGGTCATGGAGATATTGAGGACCGTAAGGCACCCACTCTTGTTGATGCTTTGAAAGAGAGACACGTAAAAAATGTTGCCTGTGGTTCAAACTTTACAGCAGCAATATGTCTTCATAAATGGGTTTCTGGTACTGAGCAATCTCAATGTTCAGCTTGTAGACAGGCGTTCGGATTCACACGAAAGAGACACAATTGTTACAACTGTGGACTTGTCCACTGCCATTCATGCAGTTCCAAGAAATCACTGAAAGCTGCTTTGGCACCTAATCCAGGCAAGCCCTATCGTGTCTGCGATTCATGTTACTCTAAACTAAGTAAAGTTTCAGAATCTAGTATTGATAGCAGGAAGAATGTTATGCCACGACTTTCCGGGGAGAACAAGGATAGATTGGATAAAGCCGAGATAAGATGGGCTAAATCAGGAATAACATCAAATATAGATTTGATTAAGCAACTGGATAGCAGGGCAGCTAGACAAGGAAAAAAGGCGGACGCATTTTCTCTTGTTCGCACTTCTCAAACACCTCTATTACAGCTTAAAGATGCTTTCACCAATGTGGCTGACTTACGTCGCGTGCCACCAAAACCAGCAGTAACTCCGTCTGGAGCAAGCTCCAGATCTGTGTCACCTTTTTCAAGAAGATCTAGTCCTCCTCGTTCAGTCACTCCCATTCCTTTGACAGCTGGTCTTGGTTTTTCAACAAGTATAGCTGAGAGTTTGAAGAAATCAAATGAACTTCTGAATCAGGAAGTAGTCAAATTGCGCGCCCAGGTAAAACTCGACCTCCAAACCTTGAGAGCATTATCTTTTTCTTCCACGTCTGTCTAAACTCGTTAACTTTTTAAAATGAATCTGGGATGCTGTTCAGGCCGAGCGTCTGAGGCACAGATGTGAGGCCCAAGAATTCGAAGTTCAGAAGTCTGAAGAAAGTACAAGAAGCTATGAACCTGGTAGCAGAGGAATCCGCCAAATCAGAAGCTGCAAAAGAAGTTATAAAATCTCTGACAGCACAGGTTTTGGCTTGATTCTCTTTTATATATATATTAAACCGTCTCTGTGTGATGTATTCATCTTTGAAATATAATTCCCACTAAGTTGTCTTGTCATTTCCAGCATCCCCCTTCCACGGAAATCCTGATTTCTTCTTTTCCTTTTCTGTTTCCTCCCTAAACTTTCCTATTTGATCTTTCCAGGTCAAGGATATAACTGCGCTGCTACCATCGAGTGCTTACGAAGCACGGACAGCTAATTTATTGAACAGGTTTGAGCAAAACGGATTTCAATTTGCTAGTGCGAATGGACAGCGTCCATCACGATCTGATTGGATTAACGACACCTCACTTGCATCAACTTTGGCTCTTCCGTCACGTGCAATCACTGGACTTCGGCGGAATTCCCCGTCACCAAGAAACACAGATGTAAGCATGAGCGAACTTGTAAGCGAGGGTATTCGAATCAGTAATGGTTTCTCAGAAGATGGTGACAATCGCCGAAACTCAAGAAGCTCAGTAGCATCAGCTTCAAATGCTTCTCAAGTTGAGGCAGAGTGGATCGAACAGTACGAACCTGGTGTTTATATAACACTATTGGCCCTAGGCAATGGAACAAGAGATCTCAAACGTGTGCGGTTTAGGTAACATTTTAGAATCGATACACTTGTTATCTTGATACTTTTTTTTGGAGATTATAAAATAATAATACTAATGCGGTTGTTTTTTTTTTGTAGCCGGAGAAGGTTCAAGGAGCAACAGGCAGAGGTATGGTGGTCTGAGAATCGCGAAAGAGTGTACGAGAAGTACAACATTCGCGGTACCGATAGATCAAGCGTGGCAACATCACCTCTATCTCAATCACAGTTCCAGACATGAACCCAAAACAATTAAAAGCATAGGAAGCAGTTAGCCTTATTCTGAGTTCCACTCTCAGGCAATTTAATTACACTGTATATAGAGAATCTCTGGCGTTGTTTTGCGAAGAGTTTGTCGTGAATTTCCATTTACGTATCTCTATTATAGTAAAAGAGAAGTACAACTTCCCTTTCAACCAAAAATGCCCCTATGCCAACAACATAAAAACAAAGAGATCAAGGTTAAACATGACTTAACAATTTCTTGGGTCGGGTCAAAATTAGAAAAATAATCCGACCTTAAATATGACTTAACAATTTCTTGGGTATAACAATGTTAATGACCCAATAAATAACCCAATACTAATGGACTCCTTATCATCCTAAAACCGAAAATAAATACTTCCCCAAATTTAGTTCCTTATCACGCTAAAACAGCCGATAATTATTGTGATATCCTCCTCAATCTCATCAATTAATTTTTCTAATATCAAAATCCTAACAAAAAAAGAATATCTTACTAAACTGCTTCAGCGTAATGTACTAATATCAATCTTCAAGATTATTCCAAAATCTTTCAAAGCCGCATTTTGAGTAATGTACTATATTCCTAATTTAAAGTCTTATTTTTTTTTTAACTGTACCTAGAAAATATATCATCATTGTTAAGAATATTTTACCTAATTAACTACTAAGATTTTTATCCCACATTCCACGAATATACCATAAATTATACTATCAAATCATACCTAATGGAGAATACGTGACGACTCCCTATAAATACGATGATACTAATCGAAGCTTCAGTCACCATACCTTCTATACTTTATCCTTTCTGTATTCTTTCAAGCCTTCTTCAATGGCTGCCGCTATCAAAGATCTGCAGTCCATTAAACCATTCATAACTGGCTGGAGAATTCAAGTGAAAATTATTCATTCTTGGAAGCAATATAATGTCTATTCCGGAGAGATTATAGAAATGGTTTTATCAGATACCATGGGATAAGCTTATATTAGTAGTTTTTGTATGTATCATATTCGTTTTCATTAGCTTATATGTTTATATGTAAGATTATTTGAAGTTTTTTTTTTTTCAAGAATCCATTTATTATGTTCCTAAATCAATGTGTTTTTGTAGATGTCATTGGTGAGGTAGTTAATTTCGGCTAAATGAAAAATCATGACATGGAGGATAGGATTAAAAACAAAATCGAGTTTGTACTCAGGGATACAATGTACTAATGAGTTCGTGTTTATTCTATACATATAACAATTTGTAACTTTTTAACATTATGCTACTGAATTACTATTTTTTCTTTCCTAAGAGATGAATGTTTAGCGTATACACTATGGAGGGTCTTTTGCTGAAAACATTCTCTTAGCTTGGAAAAATAATATGCATTGCTGAAAACATTCTTTTAGCTTGCGAAAACAACATGCATAAGATGGTCATATGTTTGCCTTTTTTTTTAGGCAAACACAGCGATTTGCTAAGGTCAATTCTTTCAAAGGTGTATCTATGTAAATTTTATATTTCCAAAGTTATGTATTGTTTTTTTATAAGCATGTGTTGCAAGAGGTTTATTACAGAATAAAATGTTGTTAGATGTATTTAAAAATTCAATACCGTTCATATATTATTACTTAGTTTGCTATTTTTTATTTTCCGGGTTTTAAGTTAATCATGGATTGAAACAATCATAAATAAAGTTTTACTGTATTAGATTTTTAAAATAATTGGCAACTATACTGATACCTTTTTTTTTTTTGGACAACCTACTATACTGATACCAATCTTCTTCTTTTTTTGCTTCAACGTACAAATTTTTCTAATCACCCTAAACTTATGAAAAAGGTGAAATCAAAATTGACAGAAAATATATAAGCATACCACTGTTTGAGAACGAAAATTATCCACTACTTTCGGAAACAAAATAACAATTCTGAGAGCATGACAATCAATTCGAAATATACCAAATGACAGCAAAATTTAACTTAAAAACTGAAATAACTTACCAAAATACATGCAATTGGTTCACTATTTGTTGAATTATTAATTGCCGATCTGTACATATAAACCCTTTGACTGCGACAGCGTTTTCCCGATTTCGATTTTGTGGTAGGTTATGAAGACATGTTCGATGTTGACATGGATGGAATAACAAAATTGAAGGGAAGTGATGAAGAATGGAAAAGGTTGGTTTAGAATTTGGGTTTCTCGATTTTGTCGAAGGGAGTTAAAACAAAATTGTTTAGTTTAATGTTAAATAGAATAATTTTACAAAAAGGCCTAACTTAGTCCATTAAGATTATTTATAAGACAATACTAAAGAGCCCACTAAACTAAATTGTTGAGATTACATACAGCCCAATAACAAAAATAGAAAAAATCAGACATAAATTTCTATGTAGAGTCAGTGTTTAAAAGAAAATTTACAATAAACTAGGAATCATTTTGATAGTAAACACTAGGAATTATTACATGAAATGCTTTATTTTTTTTTTACAACATGAAATGCTATTTAAAAGTGTTTTCTAACCATGAAACCAAGAAAACGACAAAAATTCAATTTACTCATACAGATTTTAAGTATATCTAATTAGTTTGGATTCTTAACATAATTTCTTATAAAATTTCAATTTTCAATTAAGAAGCTAACCATAATTTATAGATTTTCTGAAACATTTTTTGTGTGGATACATATATCCTTTGTATGTAATTTTGCAACGAGTCAGAACATGTAGAAAAGTTAGCTGGAAACTTTTTTTTTCTGTTTATATTAAATTATTTTTCAAAAATCCCATACTTAATTACTTATACAATATTTTCAAAAATATACTTTTATAAATTAATACAATTTATTCATTATTTTATTTTATCCAAATTCATGAAAATATTAAAATTCTTTCTTTTTATTTTATTTTATCAAAAGTCAGTATATTATCATTCACTTTCTTTTTTTCTTCTATTATTTTATCCAATGCCCAAACTCATAACAAAAATATATATTTTACTGACCCTGAAATAAAAATATAACATGTACCAATCCGTTATGAATTTATGTTATGTGAACATTCCCCGCACGCACTGTAGCACGGATCCGGTCGTAGTTGATTGTTTAATTGAGATAACATCTGATTAGCCAACTTCACGCCTTTCTTGTAGCTTTTTTCTCCGTCTTCCACTTCATGCCGTTTTGCTTTTCCGTAACTACACTGGGCGCTGTTTCTCTTTCTTTTAGGTATATCGTCATCATCTTTGGTTCTCATTTCCTCAACTCAAGCTTCCCCCAAATCAGCCATGGAAGCTAGACTCTCCGAAACTCTTGGTCTCCCATCTCCGAATCTTAATCACTGCCTTCTTCCAAGCGATTTCAATTCCCTCTTCACTCATTTCTCCGATCTCACCTCCGTCCAAAGCCCCACCGTCAGAGACCCTAAACCCAAAACCAAATCACCGAGATTTAGAGCAAGTTTCAGAAGATCCGAGCCATTATTTGCATCTACATCAGTCTCGGATCCAATCCACGCAAAACCCCGATCAGAATTCCTGAAATGGATCAAACCAGCATCACGAAGCAGTCCAAAAATCCAAACACTCATGAAACAACTCTCTGTCTGGGAACGTGCCATCATCGGTGCAGGAGCCGGTGGACTGGCGGGAGCGTTTACATACGTTGCTCTTCTCCCACTTGACACAATCAAAACCAAGCTTCAAACGAAAGGCGCGTCTCAGGTGTATAGCAACACATTTGATGCAATAATTAAGACATTTCAAGCTAAAGGTGTTTTAGGTTTTTACAGTGGTGTCTCCGCCGTGATTGTTGGGTCTACGTTTTCCTCCGCCGTGTACTTCGGTACCTGTGAGTTTGGTAAGTCTCTACTCTCCAAATTCCCGGATTTCCCGACCGTGCTGATCCCGCCTACTGCTGGTGCTATGGGAAACATTATCTCTTCGGCTATAATGGTTCCTAAAGAGCTCATTACACAGAGAATGCAAGCTGGAGCTAGTGGGAGATCGTATCAAGTATTGCTTAAGATCCTTGAGAAAGATGGAATCTTGGGGCTTTACGCCGGTTATTCGGCTACATTGTTGAGGAATTTGCCGGCTGGTGTACTAAGTTATTCGTCGTTTGAATACCTGAAGGCTGCGGTTTTGGAGAAAACTCAGCAGAGCCATCTTGAGCCTTTGCAGAGTGTTTGTTGTGGCGCATTGGCTGGTGCCATATCTGCTTCCATAACTACACCATTAGATGTTGTCAAGACTAGGCTGATGACACAGATTCATGTAGAGGCAGTGAACAAACTTGGCGCTGCTATGTATACTGGTGTGGCTGGGACTGTGAGACAGATACTAAAAGAGGAAGGTTGGGTTGGTTTTACTCGTGGCATGGGCCCTCGAGTTGTTCACAGCGCTTGTTTCTCTGCTATCGGTTATTTTGCATTTGAGACTGCAAGGCTTACAATCTTGAATGAATATTTGAAGAGGAAAGAAGATTCTGAAACTATCGTTGATGCTGATTCTTGAGTTTGGTTTTAAAATATGGTCACATGAGAGAGAGCTTTTCCATGGTTCTCCAAGAAGCATTAATCTTTATCCTTGTGGGGGGTTTAACGGACAAGCTTATTCTCCATACTTGAGTTGTTCAAAATATAATTCACTTTTGCTGCATTTTCATTCTAGTTCTAGCTTTATTTTCAATCTGATTCGATTTCTTTCAGATTCATCTTTATAGACTGCCATGCTTTCCTTCAATCTCATGTCATTTTTGGCCGTATAATCCTACGCTTGTAAATCTATCTTCCTTCTTTTCTCAT
>NW_010921709.1:126899-133401 GCF_000633955.1 Camelina sativa
TAGTTGAAAGAAACAGTTTTGGAGAAAATGCAACAGAACCTTCTTGAGCCTTTGTTGTGGCGTGTTGGCTGTGCTATATCTGCTTCCATAACTCCACCATAAGATGTGGTCAAGACTGATGACAGATATTCACATAACTTGGTGCTTCTGTGTATTCTGGTGTTACTGGGGACTGTGAGTTAGATACTAGAAGAGGGTGGTTAGGTTGGTTTTACGCGAGGCATGGGGTCTCGATTTGTTGTTTCTCGTGGATTGGTTATTATGCATTTGAGATTGTGAGACTTAAATCTAAATGAATATGTGAAGAGGAAAGAAGATTGTGAATACTAACTTGATGCTGATTATTGAGTTTTGGCTTTTGGTATGGTCAGATGAACAAAGATATACAGAGGTTTTCTATTGTTATCAAATGAAGCATTAAGCTTTATCCCTGTGAGTTGTTTCACAGGCAAGCTTTATCCAAAACCCAGCTTGGATTCTAAGAGGGGGTACTTTGCAAGATAGTGAGAGCTTTGTTCATTCTAAGATATGTGTTTTTGTTTTTTTTTTTTGTTTTTTTTTTTTGTTTTTTTCTGGGTTTATTGTTTCCTCCGTTTTGATTGTCAGTTTGTCACAATTATATTGGTCACATTTGAACAAAAGTTCGATTCCGAGAAAATACCATCACCAAGAAAAAACCACATGACACGAGAACCGAGATGAATAATCACTCTCTTCCTTTTATCTTCTTCCTCCACCTAATCCTCTTCCTTTCCCAAGATTTTCCCACATTTTCTCACCGTTTCTCGCAGCCACTACACAACTTAACTCTCTACGGCGACGCCTACTTCCGAGACCGTACAATCTCCCTCACCCGACAACAACCCTGCTTTCCCTCCGCCACAACATCTCCGTCAAACCCATCTCCCTCCGGCTACGGACGAGCTCTCTACGTTTACCCAATAAAGTTTCTTGAACCTTCAACAAACACAACCGCTTCTTTCTCTTGCCGCTTCTCCTTCTCCATCATCGCTTCACCTTCTTGCCCTTTTGGTGACGGTTTCGCTTTCTTGATCACATCCAAAGCTGACTCCTTGGTCTTCTCTAATGGCTTCTTTGGCCTACCAAACCCGGATGATTCTGATTCTTCCGTCATCGCCGTCGAGTTTGATACTCGGTTTGACCCGGGTAACGGCGATATTAACGATAACCACGTTGGGATCGATGTTAATTCGATCGTCTCTGTTGCTACTGTTGATGCGTTATCAAAAGGGTTTGATCTTAAGAGTGGGAGAGAGATGATGGCGTGGATTGAGTATAGTGATGCTCTTAAACTCATTAGGGTTTGGGTTGGGTATTCACGTGTTAAGCCTACGAGTCCTGTTTTAGCAACACAGATTGATCTCTCTGGTAAAGTAAAGGAGTATATGCACGTTGGTTTCTCTGCTTCAAATGCTGCTACGGGTCCTGGGTCAGCCTTGCACATCGTTGAGCGGTGGAAATTTACGACCTTTGGGTCTCATTCTGATGCGATTCAGGAAGAGGAGGAGGAGGGTGAAGAGTGGTCGGTCTGCTCTGATGCGATTCATCGTAAAGGTTTCGATTACAGGGTTTCAGTTGTTGGATTAAAGATCCCATTTTGGAGTCTTTTACCTGGTTTGGCTGCAATTGTTTTTCTCGTGGCGTTTATTGTTCTATCATTGATTTGTGGCAAGAAAAGGATTAGTGACGGAGCTGATACGAATTCGGGGCTTAATCGAATGCCGGGAAGGTTGTCCTTGGCTGAGATCAAATCGGCGACATCGGGATTCAACGAGAACACAATCGTGGGTCAAGGAGCTTCAGCTACTGTGTACAAAGGCTCTATTCCTTCCATTGGATCTGTGGCCGTGAAGCGTTTTGATCGAGAACACTGGCCACAGTGCAACCGTAACCCTTTCACCACAGAGTTCACCACAATGACTGGTTACTTGCGGCACAAGAATCTGGTTCAGTTCCAGGGTTGGTGCAGTGAAGGAACAGAGACGGCCCTAGTGTTTGAGTACTTGCCCAACGGTAGTTTAAGTGAATTCCTACATAAGAAACCCCCATCGGATCCATCAGAAGAGTTTATAGTCCTCTCTTGGAAGCAGCGGGTAAATATCATTCTGGGCGTGGCTTCTGCACTTACTTATCTACACGAAGAATGTGAGAGACAGATCATCCACCGTGACGTCAAGACCTGTAACATAATGCTTGATACCGATTTTAACGCCAAACTTGGTGATTTTGGGTTAGCTGAGATTTATGAGCACAGTGCGTTGCTAGCTAGACGAGCCCCTACACTCCCAGCAGGTACTATGGGTTACTTGGCACCTGAATACGTGTACACAGGTGTGCCCTCTGAAAAATCCGACGTGTACAGCTTCGGAGTGGTGATTCTTGAAGTGTGTACAGGGCGTAGGCCGGTGGGGGATGACGGGACGGTGCTCGTAGAGCTGATGTGGAGCCTCTGGGAGACGGGGAAAGTCCTGGATGGTGCTGACATCATGCTGAGGGAAGAGTTTGATGCAGAGGAAATGGAAAGGGTGTTGATAGTTGGGATGGTTTGTGCGCATCCGGACTGTGAGAAGCGGCAAAGGGTGAAAGAGGCTGTGAGGATTATACGCGGGGAGACGCCATCGCCAGTTCTTCCGGTGAGGAGGCCTTTGCTGAGAATCCGGTCAGCTATGGAAGCTGAAGAGATGATTGCCGATGGTTTGGGTGGGGATGATCTTCCCTGGATGACGCCTAAATCCAATTTTAGCTAATTGATTTTTTTTTGGCTTTCTGTAATTCGTAAACTTTTTGTGTTTGATTTGGAAAATTGGACTCTTTTTTATTGGAAACTAAGAACTCTTTTCTATCGTAATATTCACAGAAAAAAACTACTCCATCCGTCGTCCCTCATTGTTTGCTGTTTAAGTTTTTTCAAGTTTTTTCATATAATATATTATTACCTGTTTGATGTGCGGATTTAAAGTATTTAAAATAAAATAAAATTTTACAAAAAATATAAAATTTTGAATAAGTAAAAACTCTCGATAAAAATAAATAATCTACCAAAGTGTCCAATGTGATATTTGGTGTAAAATGTATGATTCTGCGGTTGAGACTATTAATCATATTTTCTTTGAATGTCCTTGCTCGTGTGAAGTTTTAGATTTATCTCCGACTCCGGTCTCGTCAGAGGATTTTCCATATGAGTCGGTGTACTCGAATTTAGATTTTGTTTTCTAGAGGGATGCCTCTCAACAAAGTGATCCTGATCAACTTCTTTAATTACCATAGATTTTATAGGCAATATGGAAGGCCATAAATAAAAATATTTTTTAAGGTTTAGAGGTCGAGACAAATGATATAATAGTTCAGGCTTTGGGTGATAAGTTAGCCTGGGAAGAGGCGCTCTCTTTTACGGCGGTCATGTCAGCTCCATCTCCGTTTTCGGATGTCCAGGTTTCTTCACCTCGTTGTCAGATTGATGGTTCTCTAAAAGCAACCAATGTGCATTCAGGATTGGGCTGGTGGTGTTGCGTTGGAGAGGAGCGTGTTGTTGGGGGCCAAGCGTCTAAGATGGAGCTCCTCCCCCTGTATTCGGAGTTAGAATCGTTGTTGTAGGCCATGGAGCAGATACGTGTTGCAAGGATCACTTGTCAACATTTCAAGACTGATTGTGCTGATTTACTCACTATGGTGCAGTCTTTTGAAGATTGGCCGTCCTTCTCCAGCCTGCTCGATGAGTTAAACTCGCTGGAGTTCTTCCCATTATTCTCCATCTCTTGTATCCCGCGTGCGTCAAATACGAAGGCAAATTGTCTTGCCTGTGCTTCCTGTTCTTTTATGTCTAAAGTTTCTTTTGTAAGCCTCTTCCTTCCAGCTTGGAGAACTAACCGAGGAGTTTCCTTTTATTTTATTGTGTGGTTGAAAAAAATAAAGTAAATAGATACACTTTTAGTCAAAGAAAATAGTTTTTGATGTGTTCAAAGTTATTGAAATAAAATTAAATTTAACAATGAATATATATTTAATTATGATAGTCCCCGCGCGCATGCACAATAATTAGAACTTTTAAAAAACAGTTTTGATACTTTAGGATATGCTGCTTTACTCCAGCTTAAGTGGAATAACCAAGTTCATTAAATGCAGCTCCCCTTGCTTCCCAAGCGGACTTGATGAGAAGTTTTGTCCGTTCTAGAGTTCGCATCCCATCTTTTGCGGACATGTCCGAGATTAACCGCGAGAATTTCTTCGGGTTAGCTGATAAAGTTGGTGAGGTGAGTATGGAAATACATAGCTAATTTTAAGGTTTCCCTTTATATTTTACTAATAATTCATTTTTGCAGATGATGATCGAATTTAACAACTCCGTTGCCTCGTACGAAGAGCAGCCTTTTGCTTACCCTTCAGTCTCTGAAATGTCAAGGCTTAAGCTCAGGGTGACCGAGCTGGAAGGTAAAGTAGCTGAACACATCCGGCTAGAGTCCGTGAATGCTAAGGCGGTAGAGAGAGCCAAACAGATTCCGTTCCAGATGAAAAAGGCTGAGCTCAAAGTACTGGACCTCGGGATCACCAAGGAAGACCTCAGGGGGAAGCTGAAGAAAGCAGGAAAACTCTATTACGAGGTGATAAGCGGGATTTTCACCCAGTGTATCAATTCCCTATGCAGTTATAGTACAAAGGGTTATCAATCCAAATGGTTGTGTATGCTAGCAGGATGGATGCAATCAGAACAATGCAAGTCAAGCCAAGCAATAAAGGGTTTTGTCTAACAATCCTAAAATAGCAAAAGAAAAGAATATAAACAAGAAAATCCCACGATCTAAGCACTCGCTGCAAGCATTCGAGTACATGATCAGGTGGGGTGATCGAGTAAGCAAATGAAAAATGAACAACTCGAGGGGTTACTCGAAGCAGGTGATCGTGTACCTGTTTGGGTAAGGGATCGAGTGATGAATAAAAATGCACGCAATTAAGATACGCAAGCTTCTAAGGATGGGGTAATTGAATCATAAGTATTCCTGACCAGCACAAATGTCTTATATGCCTCAAGCAAATATCTCCTAGACAATGAACCTCTAAAATCTTGTTAAAACACTCTCGTGATAGAAACAATCAACCTTGATCACTCCCCTATCCAACTCTCGTTGGAGAAACATGACCAATCATGTATTAAGATCCAATTCATTATTGTCAGTAACCCCTTACTCATCTAATCTCTTAGGCTAAGTGAGTAAACCTCTAGCATTGTTGATTCAAGCATCTCATATACACCTCTCTGTGGTAAAACACCTTAGATCTAATCTCACCCTCTCGGTTTGTTGACAGCATTAAGAACACCAATCTAGAAGGAAATCTATTAAACATATACAATCAAACTAAGACATCCTGACCGATCAAGAACACAAAATCATCTATCCCATCCCTAGAAACTTTACTACACTACTCGGAAATCATAGCAAGAAACATAAAAGCATATATGAACAAAAATTGCAATATAATAAATGATAGAGTAGAGAAGTAAGAATACAAAATAGAAATCTAAAGAAATGATAAAAAGATATGAAACAAATCCTAACAAAAATTGAAAAGAGTTTTGAGTCGCTCAGTTCTCTCTCAGAAGCTCTCGCTCTCTGATTTGAGGGTCTGCGGCGTGCTTGTTTGCGAGGAAGGAGAGGAGGGGTTTATATATGGAAACCCCTTTGACCTAGATTTCCAGTCCTGCCCAAGGGTCTACTCGATGGGGTACACGAGGATAAGGTCGGGTTACTCCTCGGGTAGATCTTCGGGTTGTTCTTCCTGCTCTTGGATCCTCCTCGATCGTGTTGGGGTTCAGACTGTGCTTGCAGCTCGGTGGCTCCTTCGGGTACATGCTCGGGTTTGTCCTTGTTTTCCCCATTTTAGGTTCTTAAGCACCTGTTTTCATCCAAAATATGCAAATGCAAAAATGCAACACCCTAAATGGCATAAAAGTGAATTCCTACAGTTAATGACCTAAAAATGCTAAGTTAAGGGTATGAACAATACAAAATATGGACAAAAAAGATGCTAAAAATATGTAAATTAGAGAGTTATCAGACCCCCAAACTTAAATGTTGCTAGTCCTCTAGCAAGGAAGTAGGAGGGTGCGGTTTAATATACGGGGACTCATAACCTTTTTATGCTAAGCGAAGGATTCAAGCTATAGACCTTAAAGATAGTTTAATGGTGCTAAGATCAATCAACATACTTACCATGCATCGATCTAGTTCAACCTCCAACTAAAAGTAAAGAACATCTCTTTCACATTTAATTAAGTGTTTGGCGAATTCTTGCAAAATGGAAGGTGAATCAAGCTCAATCGATTTCAAGGGTAAGGCTTTTTAGTAAGGTGGTTTCAAACAAATTCTTTGGGTGGTTTTCTCTCAAAAGAAGGAATGCTAGACAGTTGTGAAAACTATCTAAGATTGAGAACAATTTGGGCATACAAAGCTTAACTCTTGATAATCTACCCTTTTCTCATTCACCT
>NW_010921709.1:133696-137985 GCF_000633955.1 Camelina sativa
TTTTTTTTTTTTTTTTAATTTTATTTTATCAAACCCTCTAGAATTAAACTACCCACATCCTTGATTTTAACTCTTTTTTTTTACTCCCTAAGGTTTAAACTTTAAACATCTAGCTCTCTTCTCTTTTTTTTTTTTCTTTCTTTGCTAAACTCCTAATATGTATGTATATTTTTTTCTTTCTTTCTAGGAGACTATAGCAAGATCTTTTCCTCTTTTTTTTTTTCACTTAGAGATTTAGAGCTAATTTATTCTAACCTTAGGGACTTTTTTTTTTTTTTTATATATTCCTCAACCCAACCCAAATAAACATGCTAACCACCTATCTTTCAAAACCGAATTTATTAGCTAGTTCAAATTCTAACTTAGCTAAATCAAGAGGCAGTTCTTTGTCGTTCTCAATACTCTCAAGGTTTCACAACCTATAGCACAATATAGAAAAAGGCCTCACTCAACAATTCACAACAAGGTTTGAAAGAAAGGTTTGGGTTCATGGATAGGAAAAATTTATCGGGTTAAACGAAAAGATTGGTAAAAATGGAGTGCTAATGATATATCATGGTTTTTACGGTTTTTAACCATGATATAAGTGTGCTTTTTGAGTCTTTTGATTTGTTTCTAGGTTATTTTTGAGTCTTTACAGGTTATTTAGGAATTTGGCACGAATGGAGCAATATGGAACAATCTGGATCATTTTGGAGCACTTTACCGAAGGAAATCAAGTTGGAGTCGGATCAGAGTACGAGCATCGATCGACACCACATGGGTATCGATCGACACTCATGTTTTCCCGACGAGAGAACAACAAATTTGGAAGTTTTACAAATTTGCCCAAAGTCTTCTATAATTGCAACATAAGCCCCTGGACGTATTTTAGGATGTATATATATGGTTTTTGGGTTTTAGAAACCCTTAAGTTATTTTCTAGCAGTTTTTGAGAGAAGGATATTGAGAGCTTTTGGGAGAGAGAGATCTGCTTTGTAGAGAAGAATTCTTGAACTCCCTCTTCTACTTTTTAATATCTATTGCATGTTATTCAGAATTATGATTTGTTCTTCATTAAACATGTCTGAGTAATTTGCTTGTTAGGTTTAGGGTTTTTCATAGGGTTTTTATGATTTATTAGATCTGAGATTTTTAGGGTTCTTAATCTTTTATGATCTTCATCCTTGGTTGTTCTTCACAATAATTCTTGATTGATCACCTAGAATTGTTATCTTAGGGAAATAAATTGATATGAGAATATAATTGTTTTCCTGATTAAACCATTGATGAGCAGAATTGTTTCTTACAAAGAGATTTGAATTAATAATTCTGTGAACTTATCTAAACCTATTCTTAAAGCTGATTTTTAACTTGGAATTTTACAAAGAGATTTGGATTTTCTGGTTTTAAATTTAGATATTATTTGCAGTGAGAACTGATTTAATTTACCAAGAGTTTAGAGTTCTAGATCTGATCTTTATTGCTTGAACCTTAACTAATTTATCTGATTTAATATTTAATAATTTCCTGAGAAATTTCCTAGGCTTAATTCTTTTGATTTTCTGGATTTACAACACTTTCTTTTAAATATTTGCATTGCTTTAATTTTAATTCAATTTAACTTGTTTAGCGTAATTTACAAAACTTTACAATCTATTGTGTTTGATCTTGAGTCTCTGTGGATTCGACCCCTAAGTACTGCAGTGATCTCTTGTTTGAGAGAGTAGCTCTAGGGATTAATTTGAGCTTATCAAATTTTGGCGCCGTTGCCGGGGACTCTCTGATCCACCATTAGATTTGAGTTTTAAATTTCGTCTAAACTTTTCTTTTTATTTTCTACTTACACGTTTTTGTTTTTCTTCTCTTTGGTGTTTCAGGTGCATGCCTCCTAGACCTCACACAAGGAGCAACGAATCTGGTCCTACTGTGAATTTGTCAAACAAAGAGTTGGGAAAACTTGAACGTGAGAACAGAAAAGCAGCTAAATCTCTGAAGATGGTTAATACGATCATTCTGATGCGTGATGAAGCTGGTGTTTTGAGGGATCAAGAGGGCCACTTGCGCAATGAGCAGGGCCAAAAGCTTGATGCAGAAGGAAACGTGATTCCTGAACCTGTTGTCAACGAGCAGGCTGTTGTGAACCAGCAAGCTGGTGTCGTTGATGATCCGGATCTTGGTGTCGATCGACACCAACCAGGTGGCATCGATCGACACCCACCTGCAGACGTGCGTGGAGCTGCCAACCACGTACAGAACCCCGTTCGACGACAGGAGAACAACCGGGATCTGATCAGGACCATTGCTGACTACAATCGGGCTGATCTGGTGTATGAGAACCGGTCTGCTATTGTTCCTCCCCCTTTTCAGAGGAATGATTTTGAGTTGAAACCTGCATACTTTCAACTAGTTGGGCAGAGACCTTTCTCTGCTTTGCCCAATGAGAAGCCCTTGGATCACATTGAGCATTTTGAGGATCTGGTGACTAGCATCAAGGCTAATGGGGTAACTGAGGACTACATCTTCTGCAAACTCTTCCCTTACTCACTTGCAGGAGAGGCATCTCAGTGGTTGAAACAGCTGCCTGCTGGATCATTGACAAGCTGGCGTGATGTCAAGGTGGCCTTCCTCAACCACTTCTATGATGATGCAATGTCAGATGAGTTGAGAATCAAGCTGTCTTCCTTCAAGCAGAGACCAGATGAAGCTTTCAAAGCAGCTTGGGTGAGATTCAAGGCTTACCAAAGGGACTGTCCACACCATGGTTTCTCAAGAGTTCAATTGCTAAGTATCTTCTTCAGAGGGTGTGACTGGGAGTATCAGTTGGCTCTAGATGCTGCAAGTCATGGGAATTTCAAAACAAGGATGCCAGAAGATGCTGAATAATTGATTGAGAACTTAGCTGCTAGCAATAGTACTAAGAGAGCAGATGCTGAAAGGAAGCGATTACATGGAGGATATGACTCACACCAGTTAGCTTCTGTTAATGATAAGCTGGATTCTGTGCATAATCTCCTTGTGGGTAAGAAATCTGTTCATTTTGCTGCTGAAGTTGAGACATATGAGCCAGAATCTGATCAAGGAAATCATGAGAAAGAAGAGGTGAACTATGTCTATGGGAATCAGGGGCAGAGGTTTGGAAATCAGCAAGGTAGTAGGCCTTACAGTGGGAACTCTTCAGGCTACATTCCCAAGCCGGACTACCAGAAGCAGCAACAAGGGAGCAACTTCACCAGGACTTATGGGAACTCATCCTATCAGTCTCCGCCTCCACAGACTTCTTCTGAGAGTAGAATGGAAGCCATGCTTGAGCAGATTCTTCAGGGACAAGAGAATTTGACAGTGACATTCAATGGGAAGATTGATAATGTCTACAATGAGCTGAATGGGAAGATAGATGCATTGAATGTTCATGTTAAGAAGCTGGAGAGTCAAGTTGCACAGACTGCTGGGTCTGTCAAACGACAAGAGGGGTATCTTCCTGCGAGAACTGAGTCAAACCCCAAGCATGCTTGCAATGCTATATCAGTGAGAGGTGAAGAAGTTGATGAAATTGATTTTGCAGAACACAGTGCGAAATCGACAAATCTGTCGACTGCAGATGATGGTGTCGATCGACACCAAATGGGTGTCGGTCGACACTCATCTCAGACGGAACCACAAGTTACAAAATCTCAGGTTCCAGCAGTTGAGAGGGTTTACAAACCTAAGATTCCTTTTCCCAAGCCAAGAAAGTCTAAGCAGGAGATGGAAGAAGCTAGATGCAAAGCAATGATGGATAAGGTGATGATTGAGATGCCTTTGATTGATGCAATAAAGCTTTCACCACCACTTAGGCGCTATGTCAAGAGAATGGTATCAAATGGTTTGAGCCCTGAGGAAGGAGCACTGCTTACAAAAGATGTTAGTGCAATTCTGTTGAACCAGCCTGTTCAGAGGAAGAAGGAGAGAAAGCAAGAAGTGGTTGTCTCTAAGGAAGTGAGTGCAATCATTCAATGTAAGACTGCAGAGAAGTTACCAGATCCTGGAAGCTTTGTACTTGATTGCTCTATCTCAGCAGGAAGGTTTTCACACTCACTTTGTGACCTTGGCTCTAGCATCAACTTGATGCCACATTCTGTTGCTGTGAGACTTGGGATGACAGAATTCAAGCCAACTCAGATTTCTCTAATCCTAGCTGATAGATCCAGAAGAACTCCTGAAGGTATTTTAGAGGATATTCCAGTTGAGGTTGGCAACTTCATGATTCCCACTGACTTTGTGGTGCTGAAGTATGATCAAGAGCCTAAAGATCCTCTCATCTTAGGAAG
>NW_010921709.1:141012-151079 GCF_000633955.1 Camelina sativa
CCTCAACCCAACCCAAATAAACATGCTAACCACCTATCTTTCAAAACCGAATTTATTAGCTAGTTCAAATTCTAACTTAGCTAAATCAAGAGGCAGTTCTTTGTCGTTCTCAATACTCTCAAGGTTTCACAACCTATAGCACAATATAGAAAAAGGCCTCACTCAACAATTCACAACAAGGTTTGAAAGAAAGGTTTGGGTTCATGGATAGGAAAAATTTATCGGGTTAAACGAAAAGATTGGTAAAAATGGAGTGCTAATGATATATCATGGTTTTTACGGTTTTTAACCATGATATAAGTGTGCTTTTTGAGTCTTTTGATTTGTTTCTAGGTTATTTTTGAGTCTTTACAGGTTATTTAGGAATTTGGCACGAATGGAGCAATATGGAACAATCTGGATCATTTTGGAGCACTTTACCGAAGGAAATCAAGTTGGAGTTGGATCAGAGTACGAGCATCGATCGACACCACATGGGTATCGATCGACACTCATGTTTTCCCGACGAGAGAACAACAAATTTGGAAGTTTTACAAATTTGCCCAAAGTCTTCTATAATTGCAACATAAGCCCCTGGACATGTTTTAGGATGTATATATATATATATATATTATTTTTAGGTTTTAGAAACCCTTAAGCTATTTTCTAGCAGTTTTTGAGAGAGAGATATTGAGAGCTTTTTGGGAGAGATCTGATCTTCATTGAGAGAAGAATTTCTAAACTCTTTCTTACTTTTCAATATCTATTGCATGTTATTCAGAATTATGATTTGTTATTCATTAAACATGTCTGAGTAATTTGCTTGTTAGGTTTAGGGTTTTTCATAGGGTTTTTATGATTTATTAGATCTGAGATTTTTAGGGTTCTTAATCTTTTATGATCTTCATCCTTGGTTGTTCTTCACAATAATTCTTGATTGATCACCTAGAATTGTTATCTTAGGGAAATANGCAACTGGTTGATCATTTGATTTCTCATTTGCCGACTTGCTTTCAATTGTTGTAACTAAAAAACGAAAGACAAAGCCACAAAACTCAAAGATTCATTGAGAAAGCAGAGATACAACCAATCAAGCTTAAGCTCAGTTCAAAACATCTAATCTTAAACTCACATGTAAGCTTACAAAAAGGGTAAAGCACATGGAAGACACAAATATAAAACCCTAGATGGAAAGAAGACAATTATATAAACAAAACTCACAACAAGATTATTCATTTCTTCATTCAAAGCATAAAGCTTTTTGTCTCTCTCGAACCAAAAATGGATTAAAAAAAAAAAAAGCAGAGATCTTTTATAATTTTACCAGTGCTGGTAGTGCCACAGATAGAGGAAGAAGAAGCATCAAGGTCTGATTTTGAAGAAGGTACACAACCAATCATAAACCTAAACTTGACCCAACAACCACTTGCTTCTTCTCCTTCTTCTTCTTCTTCTTCTTCTTCTTCTTCGTGATATCTACTAGTATCATCACCATTGCTCTGCTTCTTCTTATTCTTCCTGTGATTCTCACTCTCTTTAGATTTCTCCGATTTCGAATTCCCTTTAGCTTCTTTGACAGCACCAGTTTCCTCTTTACCCATCTCTCTCACAAAACCAACAAACAACACACCAGAAAGATTTTGATTTATTTGATCAGCACCACCATAGTTTTTTTTCTTTTCTTTTCCCCCAAATTAAAAAATTCCAGACGAATAAGAGAAAAAAATAAAAAGGAGTGATTTTTGTTTTTGGAGAAGAAGAAAAAAGCAGTGAAGGTGAGAGATGATGATTCACTGGGGGGAATGGATCAAAACCCCAAGTCGCGGAATTTTAGTCAAAAAAGGGGAATTGATGTCTGCTGAGAGAAAGAGAGAGAAAAGAGAACTGTAGCAAAGAAAAAAAGTGAGATTTTTTTTTGGGTTTTCTCTCAACATGTGCTTCAACAGTAACTATTTATATATTGAAATTCGTACCTTTTTAACAAATTTAATCACCGTTTTTTTTTTCTTTCTCATTAATTGATTATTTCATGATTAGTAGTAATAAGAAGCTGTGTTCTTGGTTTATAGAAACCTCTCCAGGATTTGTGTTGAGAGTGTTTTATTTTTGTCTGGTTGGAGGAACCAATTATTAACACTTTGTTTATAATTATTCCCTTTGGGAAAATTAAAAAAAGGTACGAATCAAATTCCTTTTTTTTTTTTTTTTTTTTTTTTTTTTTTTTTTTTTGGGTTTTACAATGCACATAGATGCAGACTCAAATGAATAAAACTAGCATGCAAAAATTTGAAATAAGAAAATTAAGAAAATAAAACACAATGTTAAAAATATTCTAGGACCCTCCCCCAAACTTAAATTACACAGTCTCTGTGTAAATAAAAGTTGGAAAAAGAATCCAAGAATCACACAAAAGGAAATAAAACTAAATGCAATGTTATTTACAAAGATTGGATGAAAGTGGTACCTCATGGGTTGGTGAAGAAGGAGGTTGTAGCAGCCTCCATACTCGCCAACGTGTAGCCAGGGTTGTCACCGGCTTCAGCAGGTGCCGGGGTTTGCTCGTGAGAGAGCTCGGTGATATGCACGGACGACTTACTCGGACCAGCATCCGAGGGGTTGATCGAGGGGGGCATCGCGTAGCTCATCGGGTAGGACATCAGGTAGTACGATGGGTATGGTGGAAGAGGTCCAGAGTGATCACCCGTATAGCCACTCGCAGGGTGCATCGAATATGGCATCGTGTATAGCATCTGGTAAGGCAGAGGGAAGAGTCCTGAGTAATCAACCGATTGCGTACTCGATGGGTGCATCAGATAAGGCATCGAGTATCCTATCCGGTTAGGCATCGGATAGGCGTCTGAATGGCTTCTCCGCGATACTTCAGGTCGTGTGATATTCTCCTCAGCTTAGGGCTTGTAGGATGATGCTCTGTGAGGTTCTGGAGGTGTCAGTCCTCAAATTCCTCCTAGCGGTCCGCTTCTCCCCATCCATGTTGGTGCGTATGCCGAGGTAGGGGCTGAGGCCCAGATTGCCTTGTCTTGCAGCTCCTTGGTCTGACCTCCCATAGTCTTCACCGAGCCAGTAAGATCTTTCACCTTCTCACCAAAAACTTGTTCATCCTCTTCAGCCATCCGATCCTCTTGTGGGCTTCCCTCACTCCAACAGGTTGCTTTTGAGAGAAAACATACTCCTCAAAGTCAAAATCTTCCGAGCTATCTCTCTGTTCTTGACCGGTTGCCTCTCTCTTCTCAGCTGCGGACTCCTCCTCCGGATTGTACAGCTCTTCCAAAGGTGGTGCAAAATCGATGTTGTCCCCCAGCCGGACCTTGGTGCATATTACATTGGGCATAATCATTTGGGCGGCTCCGGTGGTTGGATGGACAAACTTTAAGAGCAGCATGTCATTTGGCTTCTCATAAGCCAGGTACCTCGCCAGCACGAGGTAGTCGATGTCCAGCCATCTTGGATCGTGTACCACTCCCTTCAAAGGCACATCGCAAGCCACCAAAATCGGTGTGACCAGTCCTCCAATGGAGATCTCTCCACCTCCTTCTCTTTTCTTCATAGCCCATGACTTGAGGTAGAGGAACTGATCGTGCAGCACAAAGACCATACTAGTATCCGAAACATCTCCAACCAGCGGTGTACCATCCCTAGCATTGTCTAGAACTCCACACAATGCAATGTCTAGCAGCTGGAGCTCATGATCATTCACATTCCCAGTCTCCTTTCTAGCAAAAAGAGTGTATGCGAGGGACTTGTGAAAATACCTCAAAACAAGGCTCCTTATTAAAACAATCTTTTTATGGTGGTGGATATGATGATGAGATATGGTATGAATGAATGATGAACAGGTGAAGTGTAAGGTGTTTCAATTACCCTTATGATGTTGTAGTATAAGAGATGTCAATCCTAAATGAGTGTTTGCAAGCAATCAGGATGTGCATATATGTCTAAGTCAAGCCAAATATGAAGGATGTTTGTCACTAAAAACCTATTGATGAAATGTAAAATGCAGAAGGTAAAAGCTACTAAGATAGATGTTAAATGTAAAGAGAACAAACTAATCAAAGCTATGATGAAACAAGAACAGAAATAGAAACTATAGTAATGCAAGTAATGAACTAATGCAAGGCAAGTAATGAACATGATACTAATGAATGCAACAGAAATGCAACTAAAATGAAACAGGAGTTGAAACAGGACAAACACAAAGCATAAACAAGAATTCTGGGGATGAGCTCGAGCAAGCACTCGATCGAGTGTAGATCGAGTACAGGGTCGAGTTGGACAAACGCGAGAAACAGAGCAACACCAATAAAACAGAGTAATACAAAAGCGAATCAAACAACGATCAAACAACATGATTTAAGCTAGGAAATCAATAAACAAGGAAGGTCTTAGGGATGGATTCATGGGCTGGACTTTAGATTGTGGTTATCTAACTTAATCAACAAACCTCAATCAATATGAGCTAATCTCTAGACAATGATCTCCAGGAACATGTTAATCCACTCTCATGACAGAAACAATCAAGCTCATATATTTCTAGGCTTGTTCTCACAAAGCAAAGAACTTATACAAGCAAGCATTAAGCAACAGATCATCTATAGTCAATAATCCAACAAGACATCTGATCTCTTAGCATGCCTAATGAAAATCTCTAGATCTAGCCTTATCTTTGCACCTTAGACATTGGTGTGATGCTAAGAGGCTTGAGATCAAACCCTACCCTCTCGGTTATAGGATCAGCATTAATAATATCTAGCCTAGAAGAGATCTACAACACTCAAGCTTGACCAAATCAAACAACCACAACATCCATCCAGCCTAAACAATCCCTAAGAGCTAAGGAAACTACTCACAATCACACATGATGAACAACAAAGTCATAAACCCAGAAAATATCGAAACTTGCATCAATAGAAAGATAAAGCAAAGATCTACAATATTGAAGAAGGAATCAAACTCGAATTCTCAATATTTTGAAAGTTATGAAACCAACAAATATGAAGAATCTATTGTTTTTCTCCTTCAAGGAGGTACAAGATATAAGAAAATAAAAGTGCGAAAAGTAATAATTCCCAAAAGGGTAAATACTAGGTTTGAGAATATCTAAAAAGCTGGACTCTTTTGTGGCTGTAGGGTACAAGGCCTTATATAGAAAAAGTAGTGGAAGCCCTAAAAATGCTAAAAGACAAAATAGCTAGGCGGCTCGGCCAACTCGACCTGGTGCTTGGTCGAGTGACCGGTAGAGTTGGCTCCTCTTGTGCATCTTCCACTCGGTCGAGTCGATCTCCGCACACGGTCGAGTGTCTGGTCGAGTGGGCAGTTGAGTGGAACTCCGGACCTTGGTTCTTCAGCTCTAACTCCCTTGCTTTCCCTCTTGATAGCTTCACTCTTCTTTAGCATTGCTTCCATGCTCCTTAGGCTCCAAAATCACCTGTTTATGCATGAAAATATGCAAATGCAATGCAACTACATCCTAATGCATGAACAGTCCTAAAGCTATGCAATAATGGTCGAAATGGATAGCGAAAGATGCAAAAGATGTGAATATACTAAGGGAAAACAGGGTAAAATATATGAACATCAACACCCCCAAACTTAGTCTTTGCTTGCCCTCCAGCAAATAAACAAGACATAAGAAGGTAGGTGAGGTTTAAAAGTGGGCTCTCAGCTCCTAAATCTTGCCAATAGACCAGCTAGAATCAATGTCCAAGTTACTAGTACTATGATGCAAGTTGAATGAGCTGTGCTTAAAGATCTTAGACAAGCCTATCACAACCTTTACTGATTTGAGCCTTAGATGTCCACATGCATTCAAATCATCCATTTCCTTTAACATTTATTAATCAAGAACATGAATCAATTCTATGCAATGCTTAAACTCATTTGGCTTGGTAGTAAAAGGTTTTGAGATAATGGTGGTCTCTCTTTAGAGTGGGGCTTTATCAATATCAAGGTTCTCTCACAAAAAATGGATTGAGCTTTAAAAGAATGCTAAAGGTAAGAACACTTAGANATGTGCAAATACTAACATGATGATGCTAAAAATTTGAAATAAGAAAACAAAACACAATGTCAAATGCTATCTCAAACCCTCCCCCAAACTTAAATCACACANTTTCACTTCTCTTTCACCCTTTTCTCTTTTGATTTAAAAGCCTTAGGAGAAGTTTCTTATTTGATCTTTCTAGTGGAATGGGGGATTCTTNTTAAAAACAAAACACAATGTCAAATGCTATGGTATTTACAAGGAAGGTGATAGTGGTACCTCATGGAATGTGGAAGAAGTTGTCCATATACTCTTGCATACTGTCAAATGTGTAGTTGGGGTCTTGTTGATCACTTGGAGATGGAGATTGGGGCAGCTCGACGACGGCGATCGACCGGCACTCGGTCGAGTGCGTGCTCGAGTGGGGGGGTCGAGCTGGATCGCGGATGCCAAAATTCTGAGCTTGCTGCTGGTAGAACTGCTGGTAGAGTGCTGGATCCATGAAGTACTGGGGTGGGATGGGAGGGTAACCTGGATAGCCTGGATAAGCAGCTGGAGGTGGGAAGCCATAAGGTGATCTGGGCTGGAACTCGGTCGAGTACGTCGGGGGTGCTCGGTCGAGTGGGTGCTCGAGTGACCCGGTCGAGTGCCTCGAAAATTGTTGTTCTCGGGTACTTGAACTCCTCTTCCTCTGATTTGGCTCATACATTGAAGCTCTAGCTGGTTCCACATGGTTTGCAACTCTTGAAAGTGCTCTAGTTGAGCTACTCCTCCTGAAAGGGCTTGAATGGCTTGAAGATGAGTTTCCACTCTTCAGCTCAGCAATCTCCTTCTTTAAGCCCTTGATAGACTTAGCCATGTTGGTCACCTTCTTCTTCAGCTTATCAAACCTCTTCCCATGCCACTTGCTCCACTTTTGCAAAAGTGTCAACCTCTTGCTATTCTCCCTAACTCCTCTACTATCCCTTGGGTTGGACTCATAATCCTCAAAGTAAAACTGCTTCTCCCCATCAGCCATTTGTGCATTTCCAGCTTCTTCAACTCTAGGTTGAACTGTCCCGTCAAACAAGTACTCTTCAGCTGGCCAAAAGTCAATGTTGGCTCCTTCTTGAATGGTGGTGAGCTCTTGGTTAGGCAAGATCAATTGTTTCTTCCCAAGTGTTGGAAGCTCAAAATTGAAGATGTGATTTCCTTGATGCGTCTCCTTTGCTAGGATGAGAGTAGAGGTGAGGTAGCTTGAGTCAATCCATCTTGGTGAGACCCTTTCTCCTCTAAGTGGGATCTTGGCAGCTTGTAGAATTGGAGTAATGATGCCTCCAATGGTTAATGCTCCTCTTGAGCCCTTGTTCTCCAGCTTGCCTACCCAACTTCTCAAATATACCATGTGGTCTATGAGCACCATTGCAAGATCAGTCTCCACAGTGCTCCCAAGAATGATGGTTCCATCTCTTGCCTTAAGGATGATCCCATTGAGAGCCATGTCAATCATCTTAAGCTCACCCTCATTGATATTCCCAGTTTCCTTCCTAGCAAAGAAGGTGTTGGCAAGAGCTTTGTGGAAGTATCTTAGGACTGGGCTCCTTATCCTTGAACTCTTGGAATTGGAGGATAAGTAGAGTTTGTTATCCCCAATGGTTTCCCAAACTGAATAGAGCTCCTCTCTTGGTATCATCAAGCTTNTCCCTAACTCCTCTACTATCCCTTGGGTTGGACTCATAATCCTCAAAGTAAAACTGCTTCTCCCCATCAGCCATTTGTGCATTTCCAGCTTCTTCAACTCTAGGTTGAACTGTCCCGTCAAACAAGTACTCTTCAGCTGGCCAAAAGTCAATGTTGGCTCCTTCTTGAATGGTGGTGAGCTCTTGGTTAGGCAAGATCAATTGTTTCTTCCCAAGTGTTGGAAGCTCAAAATTGAAGATGTGATTTCCTTGATGCGTCTCCTTTGCTAGGATGAGAGTAGAGGTGAGGTAGCTTGAGTCAATCCATCTTGGTGAGACCCTTTCTCCTCTAAGTGGGATCTTGGCAGCTTGTAGAATTGGAGTAATGATGCCTCCAATGGTTAATGCTCCTCTTGAGCCCTTGTTCTCCAGCTTGCCTACCCAACTTCTCAAATATACCATGTGGTCTATGAGCACCATTGCAAGATCAGTCTCCACAGTGCTCCCAAGAATGATGGTTCCATCTCTTGCCTTAAGGATGATCCCATTGAGAGCCATGTCAATCATCTTAAGCTCACCCTCATTGATATTCCCAGTTTCCTTCCTAGCAAAGAAGGTGTTGGCAAGAGCTTTGTGGAAGTATCTTAGGACTGGGCTCCTTATCCTTGAACTCTTGGAATTGGAGGATGAGTAGAGTTTGTTATCCCCAATGGTTTCCCAAACTGAATAGAGCTCCTCTCTTGGTATCATCAAGCTTCTATTACTCCCAACTTCAAAACCAAACACATTGGCTATCTTCTTCATTGAAAGCTCATGCTTCTTCCCTTTGATTGTGAAGGAAATGTGACCAGCTCCAACCTCAGCATCCTTCCTTGCATATGTATGCAGCTTGACAGTGGCTAGAAAGTCACAACTTATTTCTTTGTAGCCCTCCATGCAAAGCTCCATGAACTTGGTTAAGTTACTCTTCTCAAAAAGAAACTCCACATCTTCATCAATGGGAAGCTTCTCCATGGTTTCCTTGTGAGGATGTCTAGTCCCCAAGAACTCTATTCTCATGAAATCTTCATACAACTGCCTCTTTGTCAAACCCACAAGATTCTGCTTCTCCATCATCCTCTAGCTCTTCTTCTTCATCTTCTTCATCACTCTCACTTTCAATCTCCTCTTGTTCAATCTCAACTGCTGGCCTCATGAACTCATTAAGGGTTGGCTCCCTTTCTTCCTCACTTTCAATCCTCTCAGGATCTTCCTCAACTGAATCACTCCTTGGACACGGCACCTGGCTCGACCGACCACTCGGACCACCACTCGGTCGAGTGCTTGATCGAGTGGGGCGTCGAGTGGTTCTTCCAGATACTCCTCTTGATTGTAGGCGATCATCACGACGTTCCATGGAGGTTGCAGCCGCTTGTTGAGATTTCCCGGTCATTCTTGAAGACATTTTTGAACAGAACTGAAGGGAATAGACTCAAAGCTCAGAGTTAATAGGTTAGTGACCCAAAAACTTGAAAGAACTAAGCTTGAGCAAAAGATAAACTTTGAGAGAGATTTTAAAACTTGAATTTAGTTGTTTTGAGCAAATGAGAGAGTGTGAGAGGTATAGGATCGTGCAAGGTCTATTTAAAGAAGCTAAGGGGACAAGGAGACAAGGGTGGAGCGTCCATACCATTCAAATTTGAAATGGGAATCTTTGACTTGCTTTTTGCTGCCACTCGACCCCACACTCGATCAGCACGTGGTCGAGCTCCCTTGACCAAAGTTTGAAAATTCAAATTTTTCTTCTTGTTCTTCTCTCCCCTCGATTGTTCTAGAGAAATGAGGATCAAATGGGCCTTGCTTCTTTGTCAACTCGGTCGAGTACCTCTCATGGGCTGGTCGAGTGGGCTTGCGTTTCTCCTTCCCCAAGTCCAAATTTCTCAATACCCATCTACACTTTCATTAAAAGGCCTGCCCAACACAAACATAAAAGAAAACACATCAAAACTACTAAGAAATTAAAGCATATTTACAAAGGATACCTTAGGGACTTCCTCCCTAGTGAGCTTGTTTAAAGTCACTAAGCTTGACTTTGGTTTGCTTCTTAGACTTGGTCTAGATACCAAAGAGGTGATGAAATCACTGTGAAGTTGATCCTTGATCACCTCACCCTTAACACACAAACCAAACTTCTTCTTGATTTTGAGCCTTGGTCTTGCTTTCCTCAAAGACCTCTTGTTTAGCTTGACTTAGAGATCCTCAACAATACCAGTCAACTCTTGAACTGACCTCTTAAGCTTTTCCACAGAATTTTCTTGAAGAGAGGGCTCAGCCTTTGGAGTAGCTTTATCACTTAAACCTTCTTGACCACCTTTGTCCTCTATAGTGAATGGTTGATCATCAATGGTAGGAAGGTTGGTTGGGTTATAGATGTTGAACTTCATAGCTATACC
>NW_010921709.1:152647-174263 GCF_000633955.1 Camelina sativa
ATGGCCCTGGATCCTTAAGCTTAATTGGGATGATCACTCCTCCAAGGTCCTCAAGATCCTTCTCATCTTGAGCTTGAGCCTTCTTCTTTGACAAATCAAGCAAAAAATTTCTATAGAGAGGATATGGTTCATACTGTTCCAAGGCAGGTCCTCTCTCCTCTTCTTGGTAATCAATGATGATCTCTTGTATGGCCATCACTTCCTCTTGTTTCTCAACCACAACTTCTTCCTTCAAAGCTTTCTCATCCACTTGTTGCTTAGCCAACATCTCCTTTTTCTCAATTATTTCCCTTAATTCAGTAATCCTCTGTGCTTCGAAACGTCCAGGGAATGGTAGAGGCGGTTTGTAAGCAGGAGGGATGTACTTAGCAGGTTTAACAGCTCAGGATCCTTCAGCTCGATCGACCACTCGATCAGGCACTCGGTCGAGTGCATGCTCGAGTACCTGGTCGAGTGCAATGGCGGGTTCAGATTTCTTTGCAAAAACTTCACTCAAAGCTTCAATAACTGACCAATCCTCCCCATCTTGAATATCACTGTCCCTAGTGACTTCTTCATCAGAGATATGGATGGCTTTTGCAGTGAACTCTCTTGGATTTTGAATGGCTTTTCCAGGGAGTTGGTTGGGTTTAGGAGCAGAAGTAGAGGCAATGTTGCTCTCCATATACTTCACTCTAGAGTTGAGACCTTAAACTTCATGTTCAGGTCATTATACTGGGATGTGAGCTTTTGATTCAACTCAGCAAACTGTTTGGCTTCCTCAATCTTTCCTTGTGTTTGCCCAATCAACAACTGTTGCATCATAGCTCTTAAGTCTTGTTCTTGGCCTTGGTTAGTCTGAAACCCTGGTGGGGGACACAACTGAGGCTGGAACACTTGATGTTGTTGTTTGGGGACATAGTTTTGTTGCTGTTGAGGCTGTTGAGGTGGATACACTTGGTCTTGTGGATTAGCTACATTGGTGCTTCTATAGGAGAGGTTGTTGTTCTTGAACCCTCCTTGGTTGTAACCTTTGAATCCACCCTTGTTTTGCATATAACAGAGCTCAGCAAACTCATTCTCCCCTTCTTGAACTTGAACCTCTTCCTCACCAATGAAGTGAATGGATTTTTGTTAGCTAAGGAGGATTTTATCAAGCTTCTCATTGACCATCTTCAAATCCTTCTTGTACTTGTCCTCTTGGTCAGTAGATGTGGACCTTATGGTTCTTTCATAGTCCTCATTGTAATTGCCATCTGACTGAGCAAGGTTCTCAGCTAATTCCCATCCTTCTTCCACATTCTTGTTGAGGAAGTTGCCATTAGAAGCTGTGTCAAGAAGCATCCTGATCTTGGGAAGCACTCCTCTATACAAGGTGCTTAGGAGTGACTCATTGCTGAAGCCATGGTGAGGACATTGAGTCTGAAATCCTTTGAACCTCTCCCAAGCTTCACAAAAGCTTTCATTGTTTCTTTGAGCAAACCCAGAAATTTTATTCCTCAATCTAGCAGTCCTTGCATTTGAGAAATTTTTTGCCAAGAAAGCCTTCTTGCAAGCATCCCATGTGGTTATTGCTCCAGTAGGAAGAGTCTTCTCCCAAAGGTGAGCCTTATCTCCAAGTGAAAATGGGAAGAGCCTCAACTTGAATCCATCCTCACTCACTCCATTAATCTTGGTAAGACCACAGATTCTATCAAATTCATCAAGGTGGTCTAGAGGATCCTCCATTGGCAACCCATGGAACTTGTTGGCTTGGATCATGGAGATCAGTCCACTCTTGATTTCAAAGTTGTTGTTTGGTACTGTGGGAGGCACAATGCCAGCTCTATGGTTGTGGGTATTGGGTGCATCTCCAGCACCAATGTTCCTTGGTCTTGGAACTGGATCTTGTTGCTCCATTACCACTTGATCTCCTTGCTGTTCTTGAACTACTCTTCTTTGCTTATGTCTCAAACCCTTTTGCAGTCTGTGGATGTTGTCAATTGGCCTTTGAAGATTGTCTTTCCCCTTTGACCTTGTGTGCATCAACAAACTGAGATACTAACTCGAACAGGAGCACGGTCGAGCGCAGGCTCGAGTGAGTGGTCGAGTCGTATGGGAACTGGTGTCTATTTAGATACGCTGTCTGACTCGATCAAGTGCTCGATCACTACTCGGTCGAGTGGTGCTCGAGTGGGTGGTCGAGTGGGTACCTGAAACTCAAGACAGCCAAGCAAAAGAAGTTTGGAGTTCAGCAACTTCACAAGTGTATAAACGAACTTAATCTTAGACTAATATTGATCCTAATTGTCACAAAAACACTCTCAAATGGGCAACGGCGCCAAATTGAAACACATATATTTGTGGGTGTGATGATGAATGTATGGAATGATGAGATATGAAATGAATGGATGGCAGGGTGTTTCAATTCCTNTGTCAATCCAATCTGAGAGTTGTGAACAATCAGGATATGTATATGAGCCTAAGTTAAGCCAAATATGCAGAGGTTGTCTGTCAATAACAATCCTATTGATGAAATGTAAAGAGCAGAAAGTAAAGCTACTAGAACTAGATTCTAAATGTAAATGGAACAGAATGATTATAACTAATATGAAGCTAGAACAGAAATAGAAACTATACTAATGAACTAATGCAACACAGTAATGAATAAGACAATAAGTAAATGCAACAGAAATGCAAATGAAATGAGACTAGAGATAAGACAGGACAATTACTAATCATAAACAAGAGTTCTAGGGATGAACTCGAGCAAGCACTCAATCGAGTGTAGATCGAGTGCAGGGTCGAGCTGGACAAATCCGTGAAACAGAGCAATACACAAGCGAATCAAACAACGATCAAACAGTAGGATTAAGACTTAAAAATCAATAAACAAGGAAGGCCTTGAGGAGGGATTCATGGGCTGGACTAATGAATGAGGTCATCTAACTTGGTCAACAAATCTCAAGCAAACTTTGAGCTAATCTCTAGACATATATTTCTAAGACAAGTTTAATCCACTCTCATGGCAAGAAACAATCAAACCTATGCATCTCTAGACTTGTTCTCACAAAGTAAAGAATCTACACAAGCAGGCATTAAGCAATATGTCTCATACCAAACAAGACCTCTAATCTCTTAGCAAGCCTAATGGTAAGCTCTAGATCTAGCCTTATCTATGCTTCTTAAACATTGGTGTGATGCTAAGATGCTTGAAATCAAACCCCAACCTCTCAGTTCAGGATTAGCATTAAGAACATCTAGCCTAGAAGAGATTCTACCACAATAAAGCTTGACCAAAGCAAACAAACCTCAAACACAGCCCAGCCTAACCCATCCTCAAGATCCTAAGCTACTACTCACAAGAACACATGATGAACATCAAAGTCATAAACCCAGAAAATACTGAAACTTGCATCAAATGAAAGATAAAACAAAGATCTATAATATTCAAGAAAGAATCAAACACGAATTCTTAATATCTTGAAAGTTATGAAACCAACAAAATCCAAGAATCTTATGTTTTCTCTCTTAAAAGAGTACAAGATCTAAGAAAAATAAAAGTGCAAAAGGAATAATTCCCAAAAGGGTAAAAACTAGGTTTCTAACTATTCTCCAAAGCTGGACTCTTTGGTGGCTGCAGGTACAAGGCTTTATATAGGAGAGGGGGTGGAAACCCTAAAAATACTAAAAGACAAAATAGTCAACGGCTCGGTCAACTCAAACCTGTGCTCGGTCGAGTGGCTGGTCGAGTTGGCTTTTCTTCTGCTTCCTCCACTCGGTCGAGTCCTCCTCAGCACACGGTCGAGTGTCTGGTCGAGTGAGCAGTCGAGTTGGACTCTGGACCTTGTTGCTTCAGCCTTAACTCTCCCTTGCTTTCTCCTCATGATTGCTTCCATGCTCCTTAAGCTCCAAAATCACCTGTTTATGCATGAAAAGATGCAAATGCAATGCAACTATACTCTAATGCATGATTAGTCCCAAAGCTACACAATAATGGCCTAAATGGATAGCAAAAGATGCAAAAGATGTGAATAAACTAAGGGAAAACAAGGTAAAATATATGAACATCAACCAGCTCTCTAGTTATGTGTGTTTGGTGCATCTCCAGCACCAATGTTTCTTGCCATTGGAGCTTTTTGATCTTGTTGCTCCATTAGCACTTGTTGTTCTTGTTCCTGATAGATCCTTGTTCTCTGCTGTCTTAGGTCCCTTGGTGGTCGGTTGATGTGATCTAGGAGTCTCTGAAGATTGTGATGACCCTTTGACCTTGTTTGCATCAACAGGCGCGAGTACAGACTCGGACAGGCACTCGGTCGAGCTCAGGCTCGAGTGGGTGGTTGAGTCGACTGGGAAGTGATGTCTATTTGTATCCGGCTAAGTGCTCGATCACTGACTCGGTCGAGTGGTGGTCGAGTTGGTGGTCGAGCTGGTACCTGAAACTCAATCATAGACAAGCAGTAGAAGAAACGAGATCAGTAGTGAACAAGTGGATAAACGAACTTAAGCTTAGACTTCTATTGATCCTAATTGACACAAAACACACTCAAATGGGCAACGGCGCCAAATTAAAACAATCTTTTTATGGTGGTGGATATGATGATGAGATATGGTATGAATGAATGATGAATAGGTGGAGTGTAAGGTGTTTCAATTACCCTTATGCTGTTGTAGTATAAGAGATGTCAATCCTAAATGAGTGTTTGCAAGCAATCAGGATGTGCATATATGTCTAAGTCCAAGCCAAATATGAAGGATGTTTGTCACTAACAACCTATTGATGAAATGTAAAATGCAGAAAGTAAAAGCTACTAAGATAGATGCTAAATGTAAAGAGAACAGACTAATCAAAGCTATGATGAAACAAGAACAGAAATAGAAACTATAGTAATACAAGTAATAAACTAATGCAAGGCAAGTAATGAACATGATACTAAGTGAATGCAACAGAAATGCAACTAAAATGAAACAGGAGTTGAGACAGGACAAACACAAAGCATAAACAAGAATTATGGGGATGAGCTCGAGCAAGCACTCGATCGAGTATAGATCGAGTACAGGGTTGAGCTGGACAAACGCGAGAAACAGAGCAAAACTAATAAAACAGAGCAATACAAAAGCGAATCAAACAACGATCAAACAACATGATTTAAGCTAGGAAATCAATAAACAAGGAAGGTCTTAGGGATGGATTCATGGGCTGGACTTTAGATTGTTGTTATCTAACTTAATCAACAAACCTCAATTAATATGAGCTAATCTCTAGACAATGATCTCCAAGAACATGTTAATCCACTCTCATGACAGAAACAATCAAGCTCATATATTTCTAGGCTTGTTCTCACAAAGCAAAGAACTTATACAAGCAAGCATTAAGCAACAGATCATCTATAGTCAATAATTAAACAAGACATCTAATCTCTTAGCATGCCTAATGAAAATCTCTAGATCTAGCCTTATCTTTGCACCTTAGACATTGGTGTGATGTTAAGAGGCTTGAGTTCAAACCCTACCCTCTCGGTTATAGGATCAGCATTAAGAATATCTACCCTAGAAGAGATCTACAACAATCAAGCTTGACCAAATCAAACAACCACAACATCCATCCAGCCTAACCCATCCCTAAGAGCTAAGGAAACTACTCACAATCACACATGATGAACAACAAAGTCATAAACCCAGAAAATACCAAAACTTGCATCAATAGAAAGATAAAGCAAAGATCAACAATATTGAAGAAGGAATCAAACTCGAATTCTCAATATTTTGAAAGTTATGAAACCAACAAATATGAAGAATCTATTGTTTTTCTCCTTCAAGGAGGTACAAGATCTAAGAAAATAAAAGTGCAAAAAGTAATAATTCCCAAAAGGGTAAATACTAGGTTTGAGAATATCTAAAAAGCTGGACTCTTTTGTGGCTGCAGGGTACAAGGCCTTATATAGAAAAAGTAGTGGAAGCCCTAAAAATGCTAAAAGACAAAATAGCTAGGTGGCTCGGCCAACTCGACCTGGTGCTCGGTCGAGTGACCGGTCGAGTTGGCTCCTCTTTTTGCATCTTCCACTCGGTCGAGTCCATCTCCGCACACGATCGAGTGTCTAGTCGAGTGGGCGGTCGAGTGGAACTCCGGACCTTGGTTCTTCAGCTCTAACTCCTTTGCTTTCTCCTCTTGATAGCTTCACTCTTCTGTAGCATTGCTTCCATGCTCCTTAGGCTCNTGTTATCTAACTTAATCAACAAACCTCAATTAATATGAGCTAATCTCTAGACAATGATCTCCAAGAACATGTTAATCCACTCTCATGACAGAAACAATCAAGCTCATATATTTCTAGGCTTGTTCTCACAAAGCAAATAACTTATACAAGCAAGCATTAAGCAACAAATCATTTATAGTCAATAATCAAACAAGACATCTAATCTCTTAGCATGCCTAATGAAAATCTCTAGATCTAGCCTTATCTTTGCACCTTAGACATTGGTGTGATGTTAAGAGGCTTGAGTTCAAACCCTACCCTCTCGGTTATAGGATCAGCATTAAGAATATCTACCCTAGAAGAGATCTACAACAATCAAGCTTGACCAAATCAAACAACCACAACATCCATCCAGCCTAACCCATCCCTAAGAGCTAAGGAAACTACTCACAATCACACATGATGAACAACAAAGTCATAAACCCAGAAAATACCAAAACTTGCATCAATAGAAAGATAAAGCAAAGATCAACAATATTGAAGAAGGAATCAAACTCGAATTCTCAATATTTTGAAAGTTATGAAACCAACAAATATGAAGAATCTATTGTTTTTCTCCTTCAAGGAGGTACAAGATCTAAGAAAATAAAAGTGCAAAAAGTAATAATTCCCAAAAGGGTAAATACTAGGTTTGAGAATATCTAAAAAGCTGGACTCTTTTGTGGCTGCAGGGTACAAGGCCTTATATAGAAAAAGTAGTGGAAGCCCTAAAAATGCTAAAAGACAAAATAGCTAGGTGGCTCGGCCAACTCGACCTGGTGCTCGGTCGAGTGACCGGTCGAGTTGGCTCCTCTTTTTGCATCTTCCACTCGGTCGAGTCCATCTCCGCACACGATCGAGTGTCTAGTCGAGTGGGCGGTCGAGTGGAACTCCGGACCTTGGTTCTTCAGCTCTAACTCCTTTGCTTTCTCCTCTTGATAGCTTCACTCTTCTGTAGCATTGCTTCCATGCTCCTTAGGCTCCAAAATCACCTGTTTATGCATGAAAATATGCAAATGCAATGCAACTACATCCTAATGCATGAACAGTCCTAAAGCTATGCAATAATGGTCAAAATGGATAGCAAAAGATGCAAAAGATGTGAATATACTAAGGGAAAACAGGGTAAAATATATGAACATCAACACCCCCAAACTTAGTCTTTGCTTGCCCTCAAGCAAATAAACAAGACATAAGAAGGTAGGTGAGGTTTAAAAGTGGGATCTCAGCTCCTAAAGCTTGCCAATAGACCAGGTAGAATCAATGTCCAAGTTACTAGTACTATGATGCAAGTTGAATGAGCTGTACTTAAAGATCTTAGACAAGCCTATCACAACCTTTACTGATTTGAGCCTTAGATGTCCACATGCATTCAAATCATTCATTTCCTTTAACATTCATTAATCAAGAACATGAATCAATTCTATGCAATGCTTAAACTCATTTGGCTTGGTAGTAAAAGGTTTTGAGACAATGGTGGTCTCTCTTTAGAGTGGGGCTTTATCAATATCAAGGTTCTGTCACAAAAAATGGATTGAGCTTTAGAAGAATGCTAAAGGTAAGAACACTTAGACACATACAAGAACAAAACCTTGTCTACTCCAAAAGGCACCCAAAGTGTTTATCCTATCAATCTAAACTCAAATGATCCTAGTGCTACCCTTTAACTTCTTCACTACTCTTTCACCCTTTTCTCTGTTGATTTAAAAGTCTTAGGAGAGGTTTCTTATTTGATCTTTCTAGTGGAATGGGGGATTCTTACTTATTTGCTATGGTTCTCTTTTCTTCTATTCTTAAGACATACAAGCATTTTGCTAGACTCTTCTTTTCTTTCTTTTCTTTTCTTTAGCTAGAACCATCTTAAACAATTTTTTTTACTTCCCATCCTTTCACTAGAGCTTTACTTAAACACATTCTCCTCTTAAAGACTCTACCTTTTTCTTTCTCTTTTTCCTCTTTTCTTTTCAAAACAGCCAAGTCCCAAACCCAACAAGTGAACCACCTAGTCCTATCTAGTTTGAAAATTGCAAAATAGAACTACACAAGGCTTTACTCTTGTCAGTTCAAACCTAACACTTTCTACCAAGCTCAATCCCAAAATAGGCCTTACACACTCAAGAATAAACATGGCTTGAAAGAAGGGTTGGTTAAGGGTATTGGAAACTGATTTTAATGATTTAATCAGCTACTTGGATCAACAAGAGTGGTAAAAAGGAGAAAGATGATCCAAATATGTATATGGTATCCATGAGTTTAAAGCAATGCACACATTGATAATTGTAAATCAATATTAGGTTCTTATAAGTAGGAAATGGCTTCAAATCACAACATGCTTCAATTTAGACCAAATGCAATGCAGGAATTCAAGGCTTGGTTCAATCTTATGCTTCTAACTACTCAACTAGCATTAAAGTACTATTAACTTGGGCATTGATCCTAGTTTGGTGAATCTAGAAAGTTAACAAGGCAAAACTCATCATAGATCCCTAATGCAAATATTATACAGTCCTACATGAAACATGCTAAACAAGATCCTAATATGCAATGCAAACTACATTAACACTCTTTTTTTTTATAAAGATTTTTGCAAAATTTTTCAAAATTTTAGGGTTTTTCTATGCCTTAGATGATATGCAAATACTAACATGATGATGCTAAAAATTTGAAATAAGAAAACAAAACACAATGTCAAATGCTATCTCAAACCCTCCCCCAAACTTAAATCACACAGTCCTCTGTGTGAAAGAAATTTGTAAGAGGATTCAAGACTTAAAACAAAACACAATGTCAAATGTTATGGTATTTACAAGGAAGGTGATAGTGGTACCTCATGGAATGTGGAAGAAGCTGTCCACATCCTCATTCATGCTGTCAAATGTGTAGTTGGGGAAGGTAACTGGGTCAGCTCGACTATAGCTATCGATTGGCACTCGGTCGAGTGCCCGGTCGAGTGGGGGGGTCGAGCTGGACTACGAGTGCCAAAATTCTGACCTTGCTGCTGGTAGAAATGGTGCAAGAGTGCTGGATCCATGAAGTACTGGGGTGGGAAGGGAGGGTAACCTGGATAGCCTGGATAAGCAGCTGGAGCTGGGAAGTCATAAGGTGTTCTGGGTTGGAACTCGGCAGAGTGCATCTGGGGTGCTCGGTCGAGTGGGTGCTCGAGTGCCTCGAAAGTTGTTGTTCTCGGCTACTTGAACTTCTCTTCCTCTAAATTGGCTCGTACATTGAAGCTTTAGCCGGTTCCACAGGGTTTTTAGCTCTTGAAAGTGCTCTAGTTGAGCTACTCCTCCTCAAAGGGCTAGATGGTGTTGGTGAAGAATTTCCACTCTTCAACTTAGCAATCTCCTTCTATAAGCCCTTGATGGACTTAGCCATATTGCCCACCTTCTTCCTTAGCTTATCAAACTTCTTCCCATGCCACTTGTTCCACTTTTGTAGGAGTGTCAACCTCTTGTTATTCTCCCTCACTCCTCTACTATCTCTTGGGTTAAGCTCATAATCTTCAAAGTAAAACTGCTCCTCCCCATCAGCCATTTGCACATCTCCAGCTTCATCAACTCTAACTTGAGCTGTCCCATCAAACAAGAACTCTTCAGCTGGCCAAAAGTCAATGTTTTGCCCTTCACTTATGGTGGTGAGCTCTTGATTAGGTAGGACAAGCTGTCTTTTCCCAATTGTTGGAAGCTCAAAGTTTAAAATGTGATTTCCTTGATGCATCTCCTTGGCTAGTATGAGAGTGGAGGTGAGATAGCTTGAATCAATCCATCTTGGCAAGACCTTCTCTCCTCTAAGTGGGACCTTAGCAGCTTGTAGTATTGGAGTGATGATGCCTCCAATGGTTAGGGCTCCTCTTGAACCTTTGTTTTGCAACTTGCCCACCCAGCTTCTCAAGTAGATCATGTGGTCAATGATCAGTGCCTTCTCTGCTCCCAAGGATGATGCTTCCATCCTTTCTTGAAGAATTATGCTATTAAGTGGCACATCAATCATCTTCAGCTCACCCTCATTGAGATTTCCAGTTTTCTTCCTAGCAAAGAAGGTGTTTGCTAAGGCCTTGTGGAAGTACCTTAGGACTGGGCTTCTTATCTTGGAACTCTTGATTTTGGAGGATGAGTAAGTGATGTTGTCTCTAATGGTTTCCCAAACAGCATAGAGTTCCTCTCTTGGTATGACCATGCTCCTCTCACTACCAACTTCAAAGCCAAAGATATTGGCTATCTTCTTTAATGAGAGCTCATACTTCTTCCCTTTGATAGTGAAGGCAATATGACCAGCTCCAAGCTCATCATCCATCCTTATGTAGCAATGCATCTTGACAGTGGCTAGAAACTCACAACTTTCTTCTTTATACCCCTCCATGCAAAGCCCCATGAACTTGGTTAAGTTGCACTTCTCAAAAAGATATTCCACATCTTCATCAATGCCTAGCTTCTCCATGGTTTCCTTGTGTGGATATCTGGTCCCCATGAACTGCATCCTCATGAAGGCTTCATAAAGTTCCCTCTTAGTCAAACCACAAGATTCTGCTTCTCCATCATCCTCTCCTCCTTCTTCCTCATCTTCTTCCTCACTCTCACTTTCATCCTCCTCTTGTGGAGTTTCAACTGCTGGCCTCTTGCCTTTGGCTTTGTTTCTCCTCATGATCTCCCTAAGAGTTGGCTCCCTTTCTTCTTCACTTTCATTTCTCTCAGGATCTTCCTCAGCTGACTGATTTCTTGAACTCGGAATCCAACTCGATCGGCTACTCGGACCACCACTCGGTCGAGTGCATGCTCGAGTGGGTGGTCGAGTGGTTCTTCCAGTTTCTCCTGTTGATTCAAGACGAGCATCACGACGATCTAGGGATCTTTCAGCCGCTTGTTGAGACTTCCTAGTAATCCTTGAAGACATTTTCGAATAGAACTGAGAGGAATAGACTCAAAGCTTAAAGTTAATAGGTTAGTGACCCAAAAACTAAAAGAGCTAAGCTTGAGCAAAAAGATGAACTTTGAGAGAGATTTTGAACTTGAATTTGATTGTTTTGAGCAAATGAGTGTGTGAGAAGCATATGATCGAATCAAGCTTTATTTAAAGAAGCTAAGGGGACAAGGAGACGAGTGGAGCGTCCATACCATTCAAATTTGAAATGGGAATATTTGAACTGCTTTTTACTGCCACTCGACCCCACACTCGACCGCACGTGGTCGAGCTCCTTGACCAAAGTTTGAAAATTCAAAATTTTCTTCTTTTTCTTCCCTCCACTCGATCATTCTAGAGAAATGGGAATCGAGTGGGCCTTAGTTCTTTGCCAACTCGGTCGAGTACCTCTCGTGGGCCGGTCGAGTGGGCTTGGGAATCTACTTCCCCAAGTCCAAATCTCTCAATACCCATCTACACTTTCATTGAAAGGCCTGTCCAACACAAACATAAAAGAAAACACATCAAAACTACAAGGAAAATAAAGCATATTTACAAAGGATACCTTAGGGACTTCCTCCCTAGTGAGCTTGTTTAGAATCACTAAGCTTGACTTTGGTTGCCTTATTAGGCTTGGTCTAGATACCAAGGAAGTGATGAAATCCTCCCTGGCACCTCTTGATCACTGTGAAGTTGATCCTTGATCACTTCACCCTTAACACACAAACCATATTTCTTCTTGATTTTGAGCCTTGGTCTTGCCTTCTTCAAAGACCTCTTGTTTAGCTTAACTTGGAGATCCTCCACTAAGCCAGTCAACCTTTGAACTGAGTCCTTAAGCTCTTCAACAGATTCTTCCTTAAGTGAGAGCTTAGCCTTAGGATTTGCCTCATCACTTAAGCTTGCATGACTACCTTTGTCCATGATAGTAAAAGGTTGATCATCAATGGTAGGAAGGTTGGTTGGGTTATAGATGTTAAACCATGGTTATCCCCTCAGCAATTTTCAAAGTCACAAGACCTTCCTTAACATCTATAACAGCTCCAACAGTAGCTAAGAATGGCCTCCCTAGACTGATAGGATCTTCAGGCTCCTTGTCCATCTCTAGAACCACAAAGTCTGTATGAATCCTTGCTTTTCCTATCTTGACTGGAATGTTTTCTAACTTACCAACCACATCTCTGTTTGACCCATCAGCTAGACATATATGAAGGTTGGTGGACTTGAAGTCAGTGTGCCCAAGCTTTTGTGCTATAGAGTAGGGCATCACACTGATAGATTGTAACGCCCCCGAACCACTCTATGACCACGTAGGCCACCGGACGGCACCGGGACGCCACTATGGGAACACGCACCAACAGTCCGGCCCAGTGCAAGAACAAATAAGGCCCCATTGGCCAGTCCGTCGACGAGGTTCCCGTCCACACGGCACATCCTTCGGGCTTTGCAACCTTACGGACACGCCGTGTGTTGTGCTGACTCGGACAAAGCCCATATCAGCACTACTCGCACAATTAAGATAAAACCGAATTCATTAAAATTTAAAAGGAGTTTACTACAACTATTACACAAACGATCGACAAGGCTTAGTGCCAAAGTTTGGTTCACAACAAAACATACTTTGAATTTTACAATAGACAACAAAATAAAAACTACTCCGGAGTCCTATCGTTCACCACGCCCTCTAGTTCCCTCTAGGGTTACATGCAGCACAAAATATTCATCATAAGTAATCTAAGATTACGTAGTGAGCTCAGGGTTCCTGCAACAAAATAAACCCCAATTCCCATCCCCAAAACATTAACAATAACATGCAAGCGCAATCAATCAACAAGCAAGCAAGATAAACATAAACAAGCAAGCACACAACACACAAGCAATCAGAGATCATATGCGGAAGCTGAAGCTAAGCAAAAATAATCTACAAACAATTGCAACTACAAGCAATACTACACAACAACATGCACAAATTAACTTGAAATAAAACAAAGTTTTAAACAAGTTCACATTTACTAGGGCCCGGTATGCATCCTTTCCCTAAACCCCTCATGAGTCCCCGAATCGCAACCACAAAGGCATGCGATCAGATCTCACTTAAAGCCACACCGTCGTGTAGACAGCATCGGCCAGGGTAGCGAGCCCAGTAACCTCCGAGCTCTTCGTAGCCAACCCTACAAACACACGAATATGGGTTGCATGTCGCGGCTGCATGTGGTACAGAATGGGAAGGACTGCAATACCAAGTCTTACAACACTTAGCCGGAATTTTTCGCGGACTAAAATGCTTTAAGACTTCATCAAAATTAATACTTGAGTTTATATGGTTTTCAAGCTCATAAGTTTTCAAGTATTTTAACTAGTTATCGCCCTTGTTACTAGAACATTTCGAACTAGTAACCGGCATAACCTTACCCCGCATGCATTTAAACAAGAAAGACATAAAAGAAATTCAAGCAAATGCATCTAAATGATCCATGCAAACCGCGCACTAGATGGATATCTTTAGTTCCCATCTAAGCCGGCAAAGTATGTCCCTGAACTCACTGTATACCGTCGACGATCAGTCTGCTTTGATGAAGCTATACTCGCGGCATACTTGGATCTCCTCTTTGGTTAGGATCGATTTCCTTCTCGATCTAACCTTGGTTAGTAGTCGATAGTCTTAGTCTTGCGTCTTCTCTTCTTCCCTCTCTTCACTCGCGCAGCACTTTGCTCCCTCTTCTCTTCTCTCTCGCTCTCCCTCTCTTTCTCTCTCGAAAANATGCAGCACAAAATATTCATCATAAGTAATCTAAGATTACGTAGTGAGCTCAGGGTTCCTGCAACAAAATAAACCCCAATTCCCATCCCCAAAACATTAACAATAACATGCAAGCGCAATCAATCAACAAGCAAGCAAGATAAACATAAACAAGCAAGCACACAACACACAAGCAATCAGAGATCATATGCGGAAGCTGAAGCTAAGCAAAAATAATCTACAAACAATTGCAACTACAAGCAATACTACACAACAACATGCACAAATTAACTTGAAATAAAACAAAGTTTTAAACAAGTTCACATTTACTAGGGCCCGGTATGCATCCTTTCCCTAAACCCCTCATGAGTCCCCGAATCGCAACCACAAAGGCATGCGATCAGATCTCACTTAAAGCCACACCGTCGTGTAGACAGCATCGGCCAGGGTAGCGAGCCCAGTAACCTCCGAGCTCTTCGTAGCCTACCCTACAAACACACGAATATGGGTTGCATGTCGCGGCTGCATGTGGTACAGAATGGGAAGGACTGCAATACCAAGTCTTACAACACTTAGCCGGAATTTTTCGCGGACTAAAATGCTTTAAGACTTCATCAAAATTAATACTTGAGTTTATATGGTTTTCAAGCTCATAAGTTTTCAAGTATTTTAACTAGTTATCGCCCTTGTTACTAGAACATTTCGAACTAGTAACCGGCATAACCTTACCCCGCATGCATTTAAACAAGAAAGACATAAAAGAAATTCAAGCAAATGCATCTAAATGATCCATGCAAACCGCGCACTAGATGGATATCTTTAGTTCCCATCTAAGCCGGCAAAGTATGTCCCTGAACTCACTGTATACCGTCGACGATCAGTCTGCTTTGATGAAGCTATACTCGCGGCATACTTGGATCTCCTCTTTGGTTAGGATCGATTTCCTTCTCGATCTAACCTTGGTTAGTAGTCGATAGTCTTAGTCTTGCGTCTTCTCTTCTTCCCTCTCTTCACTCGCGCAGCACTTTGCTCCCTCTTCTCTTCTCTCTCGCTCTCCCTCTCTTTCTCTCTCGAAAATTTCCTCTCCTTACCCCCTTATGTCTTGTGCGGAAATGAGAGAGTGGAGAGCTTTATTTATAGAGAAGTTGGGCGGTGGCACTCGCCAATTAAGGTTGAGCGAGTGGTCCTTTATTTGCCACAAAATTTTGTAAGGCATAGGCACTCATGACTTGGCTCAATGTTGCCCACTTCTTTCCCCTTGAATCACTTGGCAAAAGTTAATGAGACTTGGCTTGATTCGCATCCACTCCTCTTCTTTGGTGTAGAATGGCATGACTTGGCCTCCTTAAACACCACTTCTTCCTTAGGATTTCTTTGGTGAAAAATCGCATGACTTGGCCACCTTAATCACCACTTCTTAATTTCCACTAAATCCCACTAAGCTTCCTTGATTAAAATAATCTCCACTAACTTTTTCTGATTAAAATAATCCTCCACTAAGAATTATTTAATCTTTAACTTTGGAAAATTAATCCTTGATTAATTCCTTGATGTGAAAGAAGCTTTTATCTCCCAAATTTGCTTGCTGAGTCGATCCGCGGTCTTTGATCATTCGCGGATCGTCAGTCGGACACCATCAGATATTGGTCGATCCTTTGGTTGATCGGTCGATGCGATACGACCATCACGGTCATTGGTCGAGCAGATGAAATTTCCTCGGACCTCTCTTCAGCAATTCTTCTAAGCTTCCTTCTGGCTTCCTCATTTGGTCCTTTGACCTTGGGTTTTCATCTTGAATTTTTACCCCTTGGTGAGGGTCACTACATAGATGCTCCCAAGTCACATAAGCACTGGTTGTAGTGAAGATAGCTAAGTGAGCAAGGCATATAGAATGGACCTGGATCCTTATGCTTAATTGGGATGATAACTCCTCCAAGGTCTTCAAGATCCTTCTCATCTTGAGCATGAGCCTTCTTCTTTGACCATTCAAGCAAAAAATCCTGATAGAGAGGATATGGATCATACTGTTCCAAGGCAGGTCCTCTCTNATCGGCCAGGGTAGCGAGCCCAGTAACCTCCGAGCTCTTCGTAGCCTACCCTACAAACACACGAATATGGGTTGCATGTCGCGGCTGCATGTGGTACAGAATGGGAAGGACTGCAATACCAAGTCTTACAACACTTAGCCGGAATTTTTCGCGGACTAANATCTTGGTAAGCAATGATAACCTCTTATATGGCCATCACTTCCTCTTGTTTCTCAATAACAACCTCTTCCTTCAAAGCTTTCTCATCCTCTTGTTGCAAAGCCAACATTTCTTTTTTTCTCAATGATTTCCCTTAGTACCTTAAGCTTCTGTGCTTTGAAACGTCCTGGGAATGGTAGAGGCGGTTTGTAAGCAGGAGGAATGTACTTAGCAGGCTTGACAGCTTCTGATCCTTCAGCTCGATCGACCACTCGATCAGGCACTCGGTCGAGTGCTGGCTCGAGCACCTGGTCGAGTGCAATACCGGATTCAGTCTGCTTTGCACAAACTTCACTCTGAACTTCAAGAAATGACCAATCCTCCCCATCTTGAACATCACTGTCCTCAGTGACTTCTTCATCAAAGATATGAATGGCTTTTGCAGTGAACTCCCTTGGATTTTGAACTGCTTTTCCAGGGAGTTGGTTGGGCTTAGGAGCTGAAGTAGAGGCAAGGTTCCTCTCCATAAACTTCACTCTAGAGATGAGACCTTCAATGTGAGCCTTTGATTCAACTGGGATGTGAGCCTTTGATTCAACTCAGCAAATTGTTTGGTCTCCTCAATCTTGCCATTGGCTTGCCCAATCAACATTTGCTGCATCATTGCTCTTAAGTCTTGTTCCTAGCCTTGGTTAGTCTGAAACCCTGGTGGGGGACACAATTGGGGCTGGAACACCTGATGTTGTTGCTTGGGTTCATAGTTGTTTTGTTGTTGAGGCTGTTGAGGTGGATAGACTTGATCTTGGGGATTTGCTACATTGGTGCTTCTATAGGAGAGGTTGTTGTTCTTGAACCCTCCTCCTTGGTTGTAGCCTTTGAATCCACACTGGTTTTGCATATAACAGAGTTCAGCAAATTCCCTCTCCCCCTCTTGAACTGGAACCTCTTCTTAACCAATGAAGTGAATGGACTTTTGTTGGCTAAGGAGGATTTTATCTAGCTTTTCATTGACCATCTTCAAATCCTTCTTGTACTTGTCCACTTGATCAGTGGAGGTGGACCTTATTGTTCTGTCATAGTCCTCATTGTAATTGCCATCTTACTGAGCAAGATTTTCAACCAATTTCCATCCTTCTTCCACATTCTTGCTGAGGAAGTTGCCATTTGAGGCTGTATCAAGAAGCATTCTGATCTTGGGGAGCACTCCTCTATACAAAGTACTTAGGAGGGACTCATTGTTGAAGCCATGGTGAGGACACTGGGTCTGGAATCCTTTAAACCTCTCCCAAGCTTCACAAAAACTCTCATTATTCCTTTGTGCAAACCCAGAAATTTCATTCCTCAATCTAGCAGTTCTAGCATTGGAGAAGAACTTGGCCAAGAAAGCCTTCTTGTAAGCATCCCATGTGGTGATTGCTCTAGTTGGAAGTGTCTTCTCCCAGAGATGAGCTTTGTCTCCAAGTGAGAAAGGGAACAGCCTAAGCTTGAAGCCATCTTCACTCACACCATTGATCTTGGTGAGGCCACATATCCTATCAAACTCATCAAGGTGGTCTAGGGGATCTTCCATTGGCAACCCATGGAACTTGTTGGCTTGAATCATGGAAATCAATCCACTCTTGATCTCATAATTGTTGTTTGCTACTGTAGGAGGCACAATACCAGCTCTCTAGTTATGTGTGTTTGGTGCATCTCCAACACCAATGTTTCTTGCCCTTGGAGCTTGTTGATCTTGTTGCTCCATTAGCACTTGTTGTTCTTGTTCCTGATAGATCCTTGTTCTCTGCTGTCTTAGGTCCCTTGGTGGTCGGTTGATGTGATCTAGGAGTCTCTGAAGATTGTGATGACCCTTTGACCTTGTTTGCATCAACAGGCGCGAGTACAGACTCGAACAGGCACTCGGTCGAGCTGATGTTCATATATTTTACCATGTTTTCCCTTAGTTTATTCACATCTTTTGCATCTTTTTCTATCCATTTTCACCATTATTGTGTAGCTTTAGGACTAATCATGCATTAGAGTGTAGTTGCATTGCATTTGCATCTTTCATGCATAAACAGGTGATTTTGGAGCTTAAGGAGCATGGAAGCAATGGAGAAGAGATGTGAAGCAATCATGAGGAGGAAACAAGGGAGTTAAGGCTGAAGAACCAAGATCCGGAGTCCAGCTCGACCAAGCACTCGACCGAGTGGGAGATGGACTCGACCGAGTGGAGTTACACAGAANTAGAACTTGTTGGCTTGAATCATGGAGATCAATCCACTCTTGATCTCATAATTATTGTTTGCTACTGTAGGAGGCACAATACCAGCTCTCTGGTTATGTGTGTTTGGTGCATCTCCAGCACCAATGTTTCTTGCCCTTGGAGCTTGTTGATCTTGTTGCTCCATTAGCACTTGTTGTTCTTGTTCCTGATAGATCCTTGTTCTCTGCTGTCTTAGGTCCCTTGGTTGTCGGTTGATGTGATCTAGGAGTCTCTGAAGATTGTGATGACCCTTTGACCTTGTTTGCATCAACAAGCGTGAGTACAGACTCGGACAGGCACTCGGTCGAGCTCAGGCTCGAGTGGGTGGTCGAGTCGACTGGGAAGTGATGTCTATTTGTATCCAGCTTCTGACTCGATCAAGTGCTCGATCACTCACTCGGTCGAGTGGTGGTCGAGTTGGTGGTCGAGCTGGTACCTGAAACTCAATCACAGACAAGCAGTAGAAGAAACGAGATCAGTAGTGAACAAGTGGATAAACGAAATTAATCTTAGCCTTCTATTGATCCTAATTGTCACAAAACACACTCAAATGGGCAACGGCGCCAAATTAAAACAATATTTTTATGGTGGTGGATATGATGATGAGATATAGTATGAATGAATGATGAACAGGTGGAGTGTAAGGTGTTTCAATTACCCTTATGCTGTTGTAGTATAAGAGATGTCAATCCTAAATGAGTGTTTACAAGCAATCAGGATGTGCATATATGGCTAAGTCAAGTCAAATATGAAGGATGTTTGTCACTAACAACCTATTGATGAAATGTAAAATGCAGAAAGTAAAAGCTACTAAGATAGATGCTAAATGTAAAGAGACCAGACTAATCAAAGCTATGATGAAACAAGAACAGAAATAGAAACTATAGTAATGCAAGTAATGAACATGATACTAAGTGAATGCAACAGAAATGCAACTAAAATGAAACAGGAGTTGAGACAGGACAAACACAAAGCATAAACAAGAATTCTGGGGATGAGCTCGAGCAAGCACTCGATCGAGTGTAGATGGAGTACAGGGTCGAGCTGGACAAACGCGAGAAACAGAGCAAAGCCAATAAAATAGAGCAATACAAAAGCGAATCAAACAACGATCAAACAACAGGATTTAAGCTATGAAATCAATAAACAAGGAAGGTCTTAGGGATGGATTCATGGGCTGGACTTTAGATTGTGGTTATCTAACTTAATCAACAAACCTCAATCAATATGAGCTAATCTCTACACAATGATCTCCAAGAACATGTTAATCCACTCTCATGACAGAAACAATCAAGCTCATAGATTTCAAGGCTTGTTCTCACAAAGCAAAGAACTTATACAAGCAAGCATTAAGCAACAGATCATCTATAGTCAATAATCAAACAAGACATCTAATCTCTTAGCATGCCTAATGAAAATCTCTAGATCTAGCCTTATCTTTGCACCTTAGACATTGGTGTGATGCTAAGAGGCTTGAGATCAAACCCTGCCCTCTCGGTTATAGGATCAGCATTAAGAATATCTAGCCTATAAGAGCTCTGCAACAATCAAGCTTGACCCAATCAAACAACCACAACATCCATCTAGCCTAAACCATCCCTAAGAGGTAAGGAAACTACTCACAATCACACAAGATGAACAACAAAGTCATAAACCCAGAAAATACCGAAACTTGCATCAATAGAAAGATAAAGCAAAGATCTACAATACTGAAGAAGGAATCAAACTCGAATTCCCAATATTTTGAAAGTTATGAAACCAACAAATATGGAGAATCTATTGTTTTTCTCCTTGAAGGAGGTACAAGATCTAAGAAAATAAAAGTGCAAAAAGTAATAATTCCCAAAAGCGTAAATACTAGGTTTGAGAATATCTAAAATGCTGGACTCTTTTGTGGCTGCAGGGTACAAGGCGTTATATAGAAAAAGTAGTGGAAGCTCTAAAAACTCTAAAAGACAAAATAGCTAGGCGGCTCGGCCAACTCGACCTGGTGCTCGGTCGAGTTGGCTCCTCTTGTGCATCTTCCACTCGGTCGAGTCCATCTCCGCACACGGTCGAGTGTCTGGTCGAGTGGGCGGTCGAGTGGAACTCCGGACCTTGGTTCTTCAGCTCTAACTCCCTTGCTTTCTCCTCTTGATAGCTTCACTCTTCTTTAGCATTGCTTCCATGCTCCTTAGGCTCCAAAATCACCTGTTTATGCATGAAAATATGCAAATGCAATGCAACTACATCCTAATGCATGAACAGTCCTAAAGCTATGCAATAATGGTCAAACTGGATAGCAAAAGATGTGAATATACTAAGGGAAAACAGGGTAAAAAATATGAACATAACTTATTTGAGCGGATTTGGAGCTTATCGACTTGTAGGGGAGCTTATCTTCTATTGTCAGCCATAGGGACCTCATTTCCTCCTTGCTAACCTCCATTCCTTCTCCACTCCCAGCTTTGAAACCATACAGCTTCTTAACCATACATCTCCTTGAAAGTGGGCCGGTACTCTTTGTTTCTCACGGAGAAGGTGATGAACGCGATCCCCCCCATCAGGTAGTAGGGTCGGGTGGTCCTCAAAGTAGTGCATCCTCAAAGTTGAGAGAAAGTGGACCGTCTCCTCCTCATAAGCTTCAAGGTGAGCTCGCATCATATGGCGCATGTGGCACATGTTGAACAGGAACTCGACATCTCTAGCGATGCCCAACTGCTTCATCGTCTCTCGGTGAGGGTAACGTGTACCAACGAAGTTCATCTTTTGGAAAACTTTGAAGAGTTTTGCCGGAGACTCCACTTCCTTCTGCTTCAGCCTCCGCAAGGCTTGGCGTGTTCTTTCTCTCTGCTCATCCTCTCGCTCACAGTTCTCCTCCTCTGTGTCTCGATCCTCTTCCTCAGATTCTCTCTCAGCTACCTTCTCAGCCTTCTCAGAAGCTGGTCTCTGCCCTCTTGCAACCGCAGCTCTGCTCCTTGACTGATATGTTTGGATCTTCTCTTGCTCTTCTCCACCAGCATCAGAATCGACCTCCATAGGGTCGGTATTAGTCCTCTCGGACGTAGACATGTCCCTACATCGAGGAGATCGGCGAACAGCACTCGCCAATGGACTCGGTGAGCGAACTCGGTGGTCTACACGATCGGTTGCTCGAGCACCGGATCGGGTTGAGCATTGGGTTGGGGAAGCGAAACGTCCAGCCAGCGGTTGGGAATGCAAAACGTTTCCTCTTCCTTGAGATTCTCAAGGTTCCACGGTATCACCTCCGGTTGTAGCAGCGGCGGAGGTTGATCTTCTTCCCTTGCTTTGGTAGGTTTTCGTGTGAGGCTCCATTATCGAATCCTTGAGAAGAAAAAAGCTATGCTTCGAGATT
>NW_010921709.1:175127-182276 GCF_000633955.1 Camelina sativa
TACACGATCGGTTGCTCGAGCACCGGATCGGGTTGAGCATTGGGTTGGGGAAGCGAAACGTCCAGCCAGCGGTTGGGAATGCAAAACGTTTCCTCTTCCTTGAGATTCTCAAGGTTCCACGGTATCACCTCCGGTTGTAGCAGCGGCGGAGGTTGATCTTCTTCCCTTGCTTTGGTAGGTTTTCGTGTGAGGCTCCATTATCGAATCCTTGAGAAGAAAAAAGCTATGCTTCGAGATTAATATGGTTAGTTCCCAAAGAAAATCAAAGATCACTTGAGTATGAGAGAGAATAGAAAGTAGGGAAACTAATAGCTCTAGGGTAGAAAGACTTATCGGTGCTGCTGAGGGAGAAGAGTTCGAAACCCTTAAATAAGGTAGGATTGGCAGCTTGGGCTTCATCGAGAGTGGGCTTGGCCTGTGGAATTCGGACTCCACTCGCCACCTGAGAAGAGACACGATCGGGCGCGTCGAGTATGGTGTCGGGTTGAGCCTCGGGTTCCCCAATTTTTTCCTTTTTCACTTTTTCTCTTTTTATATATATATATATATGTAAAAATAGAAAACAAGATTTAAAATAAATAAAATAAAAAGAAAATTAAATAGAAGATACCTTTGGGACTTCCTCCCAAGTGAGCTTGTTTAAAGTCACTAAGCTTGACTCTTCATACTCCTTAAGCATGAGATCTTTGAGCGAGAGGTTTTGGAATCCTCTCCAATTTAGCTGGCTGATTCAATTCATCCCCCAAGTCTTGTCCAGGTTCCACAGAAAATGTGGTGTTGACCTCTTCAAGATGTTTGACTTTCCTCTGCTTTGTCTTAGTGGAAAAAGCTTGACCATCAATGGTTGGCCTCTTAATTCTCTTCTTGACATCAAACTCCATCTTGAAGTGCTCACCATGCTCTATTCTGATCTTGCCTTGCTTCACCTCAATCACAACACCTACTGTTGCCAAGAATGGTCTTCCTAGGATCAGTGGATAGTCTGGTTCCTTATCCATATCAAGGATCATGAAATCAGTAGGGACTTCCACTCTTCCGATCCTGAGTGGCAAGTTTTCTAAGATTCCAATAGGATGTCTGACTGTTCTATCAGCTAGAACCAGATACAGACTACTTGGTTTAAAACTAGTGAAACCCATTTTGTTGGCAACTGACAATGGCATGATGCTGACTGAAGCTTCAAGGTCGCACAAGAAATTCTTGAAAATCCGAAGTCCTATCGAGCATGGCAAAGTAAAAGAGCCAGGATCCTCCAATTTTTCCTCGATTCGCAGCTCAAGATCTAAGCACACTCCACTCCTGAAAATCTCAAACCCAATCTCCTTGACAGCTTCCTTAACTTCATTCTCCAGCCGAGCTGCCTCCTTGGCAGATTCCTTTTGAAGTTTGTGTGGTGGCAAAAGCTTAGGAGGTGGAGCTTTACGCTTGGCCATACGCTCTGCAAGCGCTTCCAGTTGGATGTTAAGTGCAGCGTTGAACCTTTCCTCTAGGTCCCCTTCTGCTGCTACAAGCAGTTGAGGCTGATCTTTCATCTCAACATCTACTCGATGTATCATCCGATCGCCATCATCGGGTAGGTCATCGGGTTCCACCTCAGGTTGTTCTTCAATTTGTGATTCTCGAACCAGTGCTCGATCATCAACTCGATCAGTCTCCTCGGATGAAGGCTCGGGTTCATACTCGGATGTGTAGTATTTGGCCTCATTTATCTTAAAGTGATCCATCTCCTCTCCATCTTGAACATCACTGCCCTCAATGAGGTAATCCTCATAGTCATCATCAAGGAAGATGGCTTGGGCAGTGGCATAGTCGTTAGGGTTCTGAACAAGTTTACCGGGGAGCTGGTTGATCTTTGGAACTGGTTGGTTGTTGTGGTGGCCCTCTAGGTACCTCGACTTAGTGTTGAGCGAATCATACTTGGCGTTCAAATCATTGTATCCTGAATCGATCTTGTTACTCATCTCCGCAAAACGTTTTGCGGTGTCCATAGCAGCGGATGCTTGATTTTGAATCATCTGCTGAATTAGGCCGCGTAGTTCAGCTTCTTGTGAGTGATTCTGCGGGCCTTGGTGTTGTTTGAATCCAGGTGGCTGGTTGTAGTTTCCAGAGTACTGCTGCTTCGGGGCATAGCCTTGATTGTACTAAACAAAAGGCTTCTGTTGCACCTGGTTCTCTTGAACTGTAGATGGGTAGGTTTGGTCCTGAGGATTGGCAACATTCGGGTTTCGGTAACACAGATTTGGATTCGGCTTGTAATTGTTATACTCTTTGTTGTAACCTCCTTGGTTGTTGATGTAGTTAACATCCTCTATCTGTACAGTCTCCCCATCTTGTTTTAAAAACTGCTATTCCTATGATATTGCATGAATATGCTTCTACTGGTTGAGGAGCTTGTCGAGCTTGTAATTGAGGGCTTTTATATCCCTCTTGTACTTGGCATCTTCCTCTCCAGTAGATCGCACATTACGATCGTACTCCTCATTGTAGTTCCCATCAGATTGAGCCAAGTTCTCCACTAGGTCCCAACCTTCATCGACATCCTTGTTGAGGAAGTTACCATGGCTTGCGGTGTCCAGCAACATCCGTATCTTAGGGACCACTCCTCTGTAAAGTGTACTCAACAATGAAGCATTGCAGAAGCCATGATGACGACATCTGGTAGTGTATCCCTTGAAACGTTCCTAAGCTTCACTGAACGTATCATTGTTTTTCTGAACAAAACCGGAAATGTCATTTCTTAGCCTTGCGGTTTTGGAGTTGGAGAAGAATTTGGCCAGGAATGCCTTCTTGCACGCTTCCCAAGTGGTGATGGACTCCTTGGGTAGTGATTTCTCCCAGATGTGTGCTTTGTCTCCCAAAGAGAATGGGAAAAGCCAGAGTTTGAATCCATCCTCACTAACTCCATTTATCTTGGTGAGGCTACAGAGCCTATCAAATTCATCCTGATGATCCAATGGGTCCTCCATTGGCAATCCATGAAACTTGTTAATCTGTATCATCTCGATGAGACTACTCCTGCTCCTATGTTGGTCCTTGCTTGAGGAGCTGGTGGACCATTCTGATTGTTCATTGTCTCCTCAATGATTGCTGATTGCGGTTGAACTTGTTGTTGTCTGAGTAGCCTTGGTCTGTACATGTTGTCAATGAAAGGACTCAAGTTTTGGCTACCTCAGGATTGTGTTTGCATGCACAAGTAGATGACCGAGTGTGTACACGAGAGTCAACCTGATCCAGGTGATCGAGTGCCGGGTCGGGTGGGTGCTCGGGTTGTACCTGAGATTCAAAACAAACAAGAGCAAAAGCAAACAAGTCAGATTCCAAACCAATATAAATAAAAGAACTTGATCTAGCAAGTGCTGAAATCCTAAACGTAGCAAAAAAAATTCAACCAAATGGCAACGGCGCCAAATTGATTAGCGGGATTTTCACCCAGGGTATGAATTTCCTATGCAGTTGTAATACAAAGGGTTATCAATCCAAATGGTTGTTTATGCTAGCAGAAAGGATGCAATCAGAACAATGCAAGTCAAGCCAAGCAATAAAGGGTTTTGTCTAACAATTCTAAAATAGTAAAAGAAAAGAATATAAACAAGAAAACGACACGACCTAAGCACTCGATGCAAGCATTCGAGTACAGGATCGGGTGGGGTGATCGAGTAAGCAAATGAAGTATAAACAACTCGAGGGGTTACTCGAAGCAGGTGATCGTATACCTGTTCGGGTAAGGGATCGAGTGATGAATAAAAATGCAAGCAATTAAGATATGAAAGCTTCTAAGGATGGGGTAATCGAATCCTAAGTATTCCTGACCAGCATAGATGTCTTATATGCCTCAAGCAAATATTTCCTAGACAATGAACCTCTAAAATCTTGTTAAAACACTCTCGTGATAGAAACAATCAACCTTGATCACTCCCCTACTCAACTCTCGTTGGAGAAACATGACCAAGCAGGCATTAAGATTCGATTTATTATTGTCAGTAAACCCCTTACTCATCTAATCTCTTAGGCTAAGTGAGTAAACCTCTAGCATTGGCTGATTCAAGCATCTCATCTACACCTCTCGGTGGTAGAACACCTTAGATCTAATCTCACCCTCTCGGTTTGTTGACAGCATTAAGAACACCAATCTAGAAGGAAATCTATTAAACATATACAATCAAACTAAGACATCCTAACCGATCAAGAACACAAAATCATCTATCCCATCCCTAGAAACTTTACTACACTACTCGGAAATCATAGCAAGAAACATAAAAGCATATATGAACGAAAATTGCATTATAATAAACGATAGAGTAGAGAAATAAGAATACAAGATAGAAATCTTAAGAAATGATAAAAAGATATGAAACAAATCCTAACAAAAAGTGAAAAGAGTTTTTACTCGCTCAGTTCTCTCTTAGAAGCTCTCGCTCTCTGGTTTGAGGGTCTGCGGCGTGCTCGTTTGCGAGGAAGGAGAGGAGGGTTTATAAATGGAAACCCCTTTGACCTAGCTTCCCAGTCCTGCCCGAGGGTCTACTAGATGGGGTACACGAGGATAAGGTCGGGTTACTCCTCGGGTAGATCTTCGGGTTGTTCTTCCTGCTCTTGGATCCTCCTCGATCGTGTTGGGGTTCAGACTATGCTTGCAGCTCAATGGCTCGTTCGGGTACATGCTTGGGTTTGTCCTTGTTTTTCCCCATTTTAGTCTCTTACGCACTTGTTTTCATCCAAAATATGCAAATGCAGAAATGCAACACCCTAAATGGCCTAAAAGTGAATTCCTACAGTTAATGACCTAAAAATGCTAAGTTAAGGGTATGAACAATGCAAAATATGGAAAAAAAAGATGCTAAAAACATGTAAATTGGAGAATTATCACGAGGCTTCAGAGAGCGAGAAGGTTGCCAAAAACAGGCTACACGAGGTCGAGCTCCGCAATCAGCTTCTAGAAGCTAGGAATAGTTGCGAGATTGAGAGGGTACGAAGAGAAGAACGACAATCGTTGTGACGATCTCTTCGTCCCTTGATTGAAGACGTGAGGATGCACTTCAAAGAGAAGGAGCATTTAGCCCCAGCGTTAATCCGAGCTGCTGAGATTAAGGCTAACCGGATGCTGGTTGAGGAGATCTCGAGGGGAGAGATCGAAGATATCGAAGCTGAGCTCGGGACTCTTCGGGCTGACGAGGAAAAAGCTGAGAGCCATGTCGCAAGGGTAACCATCCGTGACGTTGATCTTTCAGCCTTTTCCAGCCTCTTCGCGGACTCTCCCCCTAACCTATGATTAATCTACATGCATGCAACCGATTTAATTAACTAAAGCAACTAGTGCAACAAGATTAATCATGCATGCAACCATATTGATTTAACTGTTTTAAATCCTTCTTAGTCCAATTAAGCATGCAAGTTCATTCAATTTAATCATTTAAATCCTTTAAGTCCAAATTACGCATGCAACTAACCTCGATCAATAATATGCAATAAAAAACAAAATACTTTACTCGTTCAGTCATGCATGGAACCGATTTTTATAGGGACAAAATGGGTATAACTGGCATTAAAACTCTCCAAATTCATCTCAAACTCTTGTAATTAGTCAGTTGCACTAGATTAAGACACATTTTAACCCCAAAAACACTAACAAAGTTGTTTACAACTTCTAAGAAATGTTTTCTTGGTTTTTGCCTGTTTTGGGACAAAATGGGTATAAGTGGCTTTTAAACTCTCCACATCTATCTCAAACTCTTATAATTAGTTAGTTGCATTGGATTAAGACACATTTTAACCCCATAAACACTAACATAGCTGTTTACAGCTTCTAAGCAATGTTTTCTTGGTTTTAGCCTGTTTTGGGACAAAATGGGTATAAGTGGCTTTTAAACTCTCCACATCTATCTCAAACTCTTATAATTAGTTAGTTGCATTGGATTAAGACACATTTTAACCCCAGAAACACTAACATAGCTGTTTACAGCTTCTAAGCAATGTTTTCTTGGTTTTAGCCTGTTTTGGGACAAAATGGGTATAAGTGGCTTTTAAACTCTCCACATCTATCTCAAACTCTTATAATTAGTTAGTTGCATTGGATTAAGACACATTTTAACCCCATAAACACTAACATAGCTGTTTACAGCTTCTAAGCAATGTTTTCTTGGTTTTAGCCTGTTTTGGGACAAAATGGGTATAAGTGGCTTTTAAACTCTCCACATCTATCTCAAACTCTTATAATTAGTTAGTTGCATTGGATTAAGACACATTTTAACCCCAGAAACACTAACATAGCTGTTTACAGCTTCTAAGCAATGTTTTCTTGGTTTTAGCCTGTTTTGGGACAAAATGGGTATAAGTGGCTTTTAAACTCTCCACATCTATCTCAAACTCTTATAATTAGTTAGTTGCATTGGATTAAGACACATTTTAACCCCAGAAACACTAACATAGCTGTTTACAGCTTCTAAGCAATGTTTTCTTGGTTTTAGCCTGTTTTGGGACAAAATGGGTATAAGTGGCTTTTAAACTCTCCACATCTATCTCAAACTCTTATAATTAGTTAGTTGCATTGGATTAAGACACATTTTAACCCCAGAAACACTAACATAGCTGTTTACAGCTTCTAAGCAATGTTTTCTTGGTTTTAGCCTGTTTTGGGACAAAATGGGTATAAGTGGCTTTTAAACTCTCCACATCTATCTCAAACTCTTATAATTAGTTAGTTGCATTGGATTAAGACACATTTTAACCCCAGAAACACTAACATAGCTGTTTACAGCTTCTAAGCAATGTTTTCTTGGTTTTAGCCTGTTTTGGGACAAAATGGGTATAAGTGGCTTTTAAACTCTCCACATCTATCTCAAACTCTTATAATTAGTTAGTTGCATTGGATTAAGACACATTTTAACCCCAGAAACACTAACATAGCTGTTTACAGCTTCTAAGCAATGTTTTCTTGGTTTTAGCCTGTTTTGGGACAAAATGGGTATAAGTGGCTTTTAAACTCTCCACATCTATCTCAAACTCTTATAATTAGTTAGTTGCATTGGATTAAGACACATTTTAACCCCAGAAACACTAACATAGCTGTTTACAACTTCTAAGCAATGTTTTCTTGGTTTTTAGCCCTTTTTGGGACAAAATGGGTATAAGTGACTTTTAAACTCTCCAAATCCA
>NW_010921710.1:0-1458 GCF_000633955.1 Camelina sativa
CTCTACCTTTATGCGTCTTATGAACCATGTTTTGAGATCGTTTATCAGTAAATTCGTAGTGGTTTATTTTGATGATGTATTGGTATATAGCTCTAGTTTGACTGATCATGTTAAACACCTAGAGGCTGTCTTGTTTACTCTCCGCGAAGAGCAACTCTACGCAAACTTGAAAAAGTGCGTGTTTGCTGCTAATGAATTGGTCTTTTTAGGCTTTGTTGTGAGTTCGCAGAGCCTCAAGGTCGACGGAGAGAAGATACGCGCAATAGAAGAGTGGCCCACGCCAACGAGCATCACTCAAGTCCGGTCGTTCCACGGCCTAGCCAGCTTTTACTGGAGGTTTGTGCGAGACTTCAGTACGATCGCCGCGCCTCTCATCTCCGTGATCAAGAAGAATAGCGAGTTTCGATGGGGAGAGGAACAAGACAAGGCGTTCACCGAGCTCAAGAAACGCCTCACGCAAGCACCCTTGCTTACATTGCCCGACTTCAACAAAACTTTTGAAGTTGAGTGCGATGCGTCGGGAGTCGGGGTCGGAGCTGTCCTGACTTAAGGAGGTAAACCGGTGGCGTACTTTAGTGAGAAGCTTAGTGGAGCCACGCTCAACTAGCCTACGTATGACAAGGAGTTATACGCCCTCGTTCATGCCATGGAGGTTTGGCAACATTACTTATTGGCGAGAGAGTTTGTGATTCACACTGATCACAAAACTCTCAAGCACCTCCGCGGACAGACCAACCTCAAGAGACGTCATGCGAAATGGTTGGAGTTCATTGAGTCGTTCCCATACGTCATTAAGTACAAGAAAGGCAAGGAGAACGTAGTCGCCGACGCCTTATCGAGACGGCATGCATTAATCACCACAATGGACGCGCGAGTTTTAGGTTTTGAAAGCATCAAGGAGGCTTATGCTGGAGATGCTGAATTTGGAGATTGCTTCTAGAACCATGGGAAGGGAATCTACACCGAGTTCTACATTCATGAGGATTTCCTGTTCAGAGGTCGACGGCTGTGTATACCAAATGGTTCTATCCGGGAGTTGCTAGTTCGTGAAGCCCATAGTGGAGGTTTAGCGGGTCATTTTGGCATCACCAAGACCTTGGCCGTGCTCAAGGAGCATTTTTACTGGCCAAAGATGCGAAGTATGGTGGAGAAGCACGTCGGCCGTTGCATTGCTTGTCGCACCTCCAAGTCGACAACTCACCCGCATGGCCTCTACATGCCTTTGCCCGTGTCCACCGCACCATGGATCGATCTCTCCATGGATTTCATCCTCGGCCTACCCTTCTTGGCGCATAAAGATAGTATCATGGTGGTTGTTGATAGGTTCTCGAAGATGGCTCACTTCATTCCATGCAATAAGAACAATGATGCTGTGCAATTGGCGAACTTGTTCTTTAGTCAGGTCGTAAGGCTTCATGGCGTTCCGCGCACCATCATATCCGATCGGGATCCCAAGTT
>NW_010921710.1:2398-3545 GCF_000633955.1 Camelina sativa
TTACTCCGCACAGCTATCGCAAGCAACAAAGGCTCCTGGCTCGAGTGCATTCCGATCATCGAGTTTGCGTACAATCAAGCGGTGCATTCAGCCACGAAAAGGTCGCCGTTCGAGGTCGCATACGCGTTCAAGCCTTTGACGTCCCCGGATCTCCTCCCTATACCACCGAATGAAGCCGAGAATCAGGACGGAGTCGCACGAGCAGAAATGGTCAAGGCTTTGCACGAGGAGGTCCGAGCCAACATAGAGCGAAGGAACGAGCAGTATGCACGCTTTCTCAACCGAGGACATAAACTGATGCTATTCAAGCCTGGTGATTGGGTCTGGTTACACTTAAGGCCGGAGAGGTTCCAGCAGAAACGCAAGGACAAGCTTAGCCCACGAGGAGATGGCCCATTCGGAGTCATCGAGAAGATCAACGACAACGCCTACCGACTCGAGCTCCCAGGTGAGTTTGGTACGTCCACCTCATTCCACGTCACTGACCTTGTTCCGTTTGATGTAGGTGAAGCTGAAGATGTTTTGGGGACAAAACCTTTTCAAGGGGGAAGGAAAGATGTGATCGCAGGATACGACCTCGGCCAAGAAGACCAAGACGCATCGGACGCGACCAGGGCAACCTCTTCAGACGTGGCCAAGGCTCCAACGATCCTTCCCGGAGCCACCACACGTTCCAAGAGCTCAGCAAAGGCGGCCAAACAGCGGCTCAACCTATTTGTCCGAACCTACNACGTCCACCTCATTCCACGTCACTGACCTTGTTCCGTTTGATGTAGGTGAAGCTGAAGATGTTTTGGGGACAAAACCTTTTCAAGGGGGAAGGAAAGATGTGATCGCAGGATACGACCTCGGCCAAGAAGACCAAGACGCATCGGACGCGACCAGGGCAACCTCTTCAGACGTGGCCAAGGCTCCAACGATCCTTCCCGGAGCCACCACACGTTCCAAGAGCTCAGCAAAGGCGGCCAAAAAGCGGCTCAACCTATTTGTCCGAACCTAAGTCGAACACCAGCCACCCCACGAAGACTCCGAAGGCTCAGTCCGCTTAGTCTTCACTCTTACCCAAGAGTGAAGACGATCAAGTCGTTAAGCGAGGAAGTGTACTCTTTTTCCTCACTCCGGGTTTGTCCCAATGGGTTTACCGGAG
>NW_010921710.1:4094-5461 GCF_000633955.1 Camelina sativa
GTCGAACACCAGCCACCCCACGAAGACTCCGAAGGCTCAGTCCGCTTAGTCTTCACTCTTACCCAAGAGTGAAGAGGGTCAAGTCGTTAAGCAAGGAAGTGTACTCTTTTCCCTCACTCCGGGTTTGTCCCAATGGGTTTACCGGAGAAGGTTTTAACGAGGCATGGAGCTAAACGCAAAACGCCTAAAGGCTAAGTTGCTTCACGCGCAAGGCCAAGGCGGTTATCTCTTTCCCTCTTAGTTTTTTGGTTTAAATTTGAAACTTTGAGAATATTCTCTTTTGATCCTTTAGCTTCTGAACGTTCAGAGCTTAGCGTTGAAAGTCAATAGAGGCGACGTGTTCCATTTACAAGGGAAACACGTCTAAGGACGAGTGTGCGGACCATTAAGAGTCCGCGTGTCCCTAAGTCCTCACTTGACCTAATGTATTTAAACTCTCTCTTAGCTTTGTTCCTCTTTAGACTTGTATGAAAATAAAACTTTTCCTCAAGAGAGATTCTTGAAACTTGTCTCACTCTTCTCTTTCTTCAATCCGGGATTGAACCTTGAGAAAACCCTAACAAGCCTCGAACCGGGTTCGACCTTGTTAGAGACCGTATCAAGAGGAGAGCCAAACCTCTTGTGTCGTCTCTCGATCCATCCGCATTTCCCCTCACTTCGTTTCCATCTGTCCTCTTCTTTCATCAGTTCTCGAGTTCCTCACGAACCACTTCAAATCATCCCCACCACCGTTTCCCTCGTAGACGTCCATCCGCTCGTTCCGCATCCGTACCGTCCGTTTGAACCGTTCGTGGCTTCTCAACGTATCTCCCGAACGGCTCGTTTGAAATCCTTCAAACTCGTTTCCCTCGTTTGATTCTCTCCCAGATCCGAAACCCAGAACTTCGGCCGAGGAAAGTTTCACCGACTGAAAGTTGACCGAGAGCTCAAGCCGCGTCCGTACCGCGACCGTATCGTGACCGTGTCTTCGGCTCACATCACACGCGGTCGAGCTCGACCCCCCCCACTCGAGCACGCTCTCGACCGAGTGCCGGTCGATCGCCGTCGTCGAGCTGCCCCAATCTCCATCTCCAAGTCACCAAGACTACCCCAACTACTCCTTTGACAGCATGCAAGAGGATGTGGACAACTTCTTCCACAACCCTTGAGGTATCACTATCACCTTCACTTGTAAATACCATTGCATCTTCATATTATGTTTTGTTTTTGATCTTGAATCCTCTTACAAATTTTTTTCACACAAGGCATTGTGTGATTTAAGTTTGGGGGAGGGTTTGAGATAGCATTTGACATTGTGTTTTGTGTTCTTATTTCAAATTTTTAGCATCTTCATATTAGTTTTTGCATAGCATCTAAGGCATAGAAAA